>NW_023276807.1:45396690-45625768 GCF_003668045.3 Cricetulus griseus
CATTAAAAAAACAAAAACAAAAACAAAAAAACCAAAAACCATGAAATATGAACAAAGGCAAAATAAATTTACTAACTACTTACTACACACCAGGTGTTCCATTCTGTTCCAAGTATATTAACTTATTTAATCCCCATAGCACCCTTTGAGCCTGTCAGCCTCTTTTGCAGATGAAGGAACAGGCACTGAGACATATATACTTAATCTATAATGGCACCACTAGTAAGTGTCCAAGTCAGATGTCTAGCTTTCTGAGCATAGTCATGTAACTTTGTGACGAGGTCTCTCAAATCTAAAGATAAAGTCAAGTTTTAAAAAAAAGGAAAGAAAACACTATTTACATGTTCTCTACCATGTTAATGTTTCCAGACCAACTACAGTTGATAAAGTTCTTGCATGATAAATCAAGACACAAATGTCATGCTATTCTCCTAAGGCACAAAATAGCACATGTATGTGGGGGACTGAAGGTTGAGAGTGTTTGCCAGTATCTTATTTCTTTTTTGGGTAAAAGTACTTTACACGGTGCATTTATGATATAGCACTAAACGAAGGTGCTTGGCGTAGATTCCCTAACCTGAATGCACAGCCAACCTTCACCCAAAACATACAAAAAGAGAGTTCTATCCTTGTATCTGAACACTACTGTGTACTTACAAACAGCATAAACAATATAAAATTTTAATAAGGTTAGTAAGGGCATAGATGCCATTTTCCTAAATTATTTTCACCTAACCTAGTCTTCTATTCTTTTAGCCTCGGAGTGGAAATATTCTCTAGGCCAATTTTCTAAGTCATTTACGTGACAATCAAATACACAGCTGTGACAAAAAGCACCACAGCCCTTACTCTTGCCTCACCTTATATCACAAACTACATTACAGTCCAACATTTTCATGTGGTGCTTCTGCAGGAGTTGGCTTCACTCATAGTTTACCACCTTTCCTGTCCTTCGTTCTGGTTTGTTTTGCCACCGACTTCAGGGATTCAGGTTTTAATGAAAGAGAGAAATGGACTACTTTTGAACAATTTCCCCTTTCTTTTTCCAGCTTGGCAACATCTTTCTTGGGGTTTCCATACAGTAAGGCGGCAGGTTTTGATCTAAAGGCACACTTCAAAACTCGGCCTGCACTTGCTTCTCATATCATTCTCTCTAGCCTCGCCCAGTCAGTCTCGTTCGTTCTCTGACTCGCGCGCCCCTCCATTTGTTCTTCGTCTTTATGTCCGTCAAGTCCTTTACTTGTGACTCTCGTGTGTGGTGAGCGGGGTGTCTAGTTTGCTATCTGGTTGCTCGCTGCTCGCTGCAGCAACCTCTACGGTCCTCCTGATGCATCAATGACAGCATCATCCACATCCTCCCAGCATCCCTGTGAACGGGGACGCCTGGCGTCGATCCGTGTCGCTCGGTGGAGGTTGCCCCCTAGCAGTTAAAGAGTTCACAGTGCTCCACAACCTTCAGTGTCAAGGGTGTCACCACCGTGACCCCCGCCCGAGCCCTCCCGGAGCAGGCGGGACACCTGGCAGCCCAGCCCTCTGGCGTCACCTGCTTAGGGGCGCACTTACCGTCTCCTTAGCAGCAGCCACCGGGATGGGTAGCAGCCCCCGGGCCCGGGCTGGGTCCTCGGGTTCTGGGACCGCCAGCTCCGAGGGGTCTGCTCTGGGGTCCCCGTACAGCTGGTAGCACACGAGGCCAACCAGCCCCCCGCCCGCCGCCGCGGCGATGCTCAGCTCACTCCAGCGCCGCCGCCGCCACGCCGCCTCAGCCACGGCCCCCTCGTCGTCCTCGCGACAGGAGAAGGGCCGGCCCGACAGCCCCGGAGCCGTCCCCGCAGGCCGCCCCCACGGGGACAGGAAGGGCTGCTGAGGGCCGAGAGGCGGCGATAGCCGAGGCGGTGGCCATAGGAGCCTCCGGAGCGCAGCCATAGCGGGAGCCGCGGCGGGAGCTGAGGGGAGGGGGGACGGGCGACGGGGACGGGAGGAGCGGTGCTGAAACCTCGCGAGAAGTCAGTGCGGTGCGAGCCCATGGTGCGGCCGAGCGCCCGCAGCCGCCGCCAGGGGCCTTTCCGGAGCGGCTTTGGGGATGCCGGGGTCACCGCGGGGAGAGCTATGGAGCCGCAGAAAGGCCGGACTGAACCCCGTCGCGCCAGCCCAGCTCAGGCACTCAGTCGTCGTAGATAACGGCCCCCGCAGCCCGCGGCACCTGGCGAGGGAACCCACGGGGAACCGCTCGTCGGCGGAACTCCGGGAGCGGAGGCTGCGGGGCTACCCGGCGCCCCTCCCAGAGACGCCCGGCTCCCAGCCGCCGCGCCTCCTCCCCTGACCCCCTGGGAATAACTTGTGGATGTGTCTTCACGTGCACAGCGAAACACATTAAGAAAGGTGCAGAGGTTTGCTTCACGTCATAAGGCCTCCAGTTCCGAATTAAAAATAGGTGTTTCGACTGCATGGTGATGGTTTCTGGACTCCGGGCAAGGGCAGGCTAATGATTTATAGTTAGCGTTAATATGTTTCGGGAGCACTAGTATACCTGATACTACTCGGTCCAATAACACTGTCGAGTATGTGAAACAACGGATTTTTCAGAATTCTTAAGGCTCGGCTGGTATAACTCAGACAACTGCAGTGTACCCTCATTATTTTTGCACACGTTATACTGTGTGTGTGTGCGCACATTGTCAATGTCAGCCTTACGACTGAGTTACGTTTGCTCTGCTCTTCATGTAGGATGGTGTCAGGAACCCCTGGAACATTTCAGATGTAGGATAGACAATAAGGTCCAGTAGTTTCAATCAGTCCGTTATGATTCTTGTTAAAAACTAAGGACTTTTGGAGGCAACCAAAATGGGGTTTTCTAGCCTAAAACCTGCTATTTGTGTTCCTCATCCGCAAGTAATCTATCACATATTCTGTACGTTTTGCTTTAATATAGGCTCATAGAACTTTATTTCCTTAAAGCTAATAAAAATGGTAAAAAAGTGTCTGTGACATATAAGGACAATATCTATTTTAGGATATTATTGCTTTTCCACTTAAGCCTGTTTATACCAACAGGAAGACTTGTGGCAACTCCTTACTTTGCCAGAATTTTTTTCTCGGTGCTTGTCGTCTTTGAAATCTGACATTTTTCAGATTTCCCAAAGCAGGTACTTCCTGAAGTATATGTACTTTATGTATACATGTACATAGTGCTGTGTGTATCAGTTCCTCTAAACTTGTCTTCTTTGAACTGAACGCAATTTCCGGATGTTTTTGTAATTTTTCCAACATGAACTATTATTAGAAATCTTGGACAGGCTAGATTTTTATTGCTGGCATGTTAAAAGCTAAGACACTATTTAAGTGAGATGGGAAAAAAACATATACTGTCATCCAAAGAGGGAAAAAATGAATTAGTCAAGATGACATTATATGTATGGGCTTATGCCCATAGTTACCTATTTTCTCCAGTTTTAACAAATTTATAGGTCATATTTCTTCCAAGTATTTTCTGTGGGGATAAGCCAAATTTTGCTGTAAGAGGTACAGGGTACTCAGGTGTGGGATAAAAAAGTCTCATTGTGCACAGAAGTCTGACTTCTCATACTTCCTTTCTTTTAAACCCAAACTCTTAAGAATACTCATTGTTTTCCTCCCATGTTATATGCTCTATAACAGCAAAATAGCCAAAATGTCATGTTCTCTGGATACCCTTCCAAGTCTATTTCCCAAAGTGAAAGTGAAAAGAAAACGTAGTATTAGGAATTTGGAACTTGTTGAAATTTCAGATACTATGTTTGGATACATATAGATTCAGCTTAATTTCCCTCCAGGGTCAATTTTAAAGGGAATCAATGATTAACTTCCATCCCTACAAAGCCCATGTTCCACACTGAGAACTCATAATTTCAAAGAAATAGTCACTTGCATTTATCCACTATGGTCTAAGTGAAAAATAATGTTGTGAAAAAAAATAAAGAAAATGCAAGGATTAAGCCAGAAGTGATTCTTCAGGAAAGTATGTATCTTAAACAAGTAGAAATTAGAGGCTAGAGATCTGCAGTCTACTCCTGACTGTACAGCAACAATTATAGTGTCTTGAGGCACACTTCCATATCAAATAGGGGGGCTAAATAGATGGTTGACCTTATGAATCTGTTACATATCTTGTTTCATTTCATATGCATATACACATGCATTTTCTAGCATTTGTTTTTGTCTTTTGTTTTTGCAGTTCTAGGGCACATAGCATCTCTTACATGTTATCTCATTAAATCTGCAATTGCAATTGCGCTACTTGGCTTTGTGTATTTTCAACTTAAAAATTATGTCTCATATGCAAGAGGTGGGGATATATGTCTTTAGTCCCAATACTTGGGAAGCAGAGACAGGTGGATCTCTGAGTTCAAGGCCAGCCTGGTCTACAGAATTCTAGGACAGCTAATGCTACACAGAGAAAACCTTTGTTTTCTGAGATTCATGCAATCTCTTTGCTGTAATCCCCTATAAATCAAAATAAAAAATACAGATCACATGCTTCAAACATATGATGACACAAAATATACGTTACCATTCCAAAATGCAGGGAAGGGGGCATATGAGGAAATACTGGACTAAAGCAAGACTGGAAACCATCCTAGTAAACTCTGAACTGCATCTCCATGTCTGGTGTCAAAATGCTCTTCAGATCTCCAACTCTGTTCAGCTTTGTTGACTGCAACATACTTCTTTCTCTTGTACCTGCTCCCTCCATTAGCAGCTTTCCTCAGCAGGTATCCCATGGCACTGGCATCTCCAACATCTTGGGGTCTCCAAGGCAATCCAAGCTTCACTTTCACAGCTTCATTCAATGGCCTCTCTAGGCCTCCATTCAGAGACACCCAACACATGTCTGGTCTCAGTGGCTTTCCTTAGTCACTCCTTGACTTTAAAGCCAGAGCTATGTGGTCCAAGCTGCTAACTTCTGCTGCTTATTACATCTTCACCAGCTTTCTGTTTTCCATGGTTTCCTTCACTGCCTAAGCGTGGCTATCCTGAAATTTGCTCTGTAGACAAGGCTGGCCTCAAAGAAACCCACCAGCCTCTCTGCCTTCTGCCTGCTGGGATTAAAGGTGTGCACCATTACACCCTTCTCTAATTTTTTATTTAATTCCTTTTCACAGAGTGGAAACTTAGCTGGGTGGGATCTTGCCCTAAGTTTACCACTCCTTTTATTTCATTTCTTAATGTTTATATCCATGAACACAGGACTTTGCTCCATTTCACTTCCTGGTGCCCCTTTTCTCCTAGAATTGAATATTTTGCATTTTTCCTTGCTCAGCTTGCTCCTTTTCATTATAAATCTTCACTAGAGTTAACACTAGTAACCACACAAGAGTCAGTATTAGGCTGTTTTGAGACTTCCTCTGGCAACAGAATTAATCCAAAACTATTCACTTTAGCCTCAGGTAGGCTCTTTGGACAAGGGCAAAAAGCAGTCACATTGTTCATATTGTTCATTGTATCACAAGACCAGTCTCTAGGCAACACACTAAAATTCTCCTCTGAAACCTCTTGAGCCAGGCTCCTACAGTGCAGCAAATCGCATTCAACACCACTGTCTTCCACGCTCCTACTAGTATGGCCCATTAAGCAGTATGCAAAGCATTCAACTATTTTTCTAAATCCAAAGTCCCAAGGTCCACATTCTTTCAGACAATAGTATGGTCATGCGGATCACAGTGATACCCCAGTCCCTGGTACCAGATTCTGTCTTAGCTAGGGTTTCTATTGTTGTGAAGAGATACCATGACCATGGCAACTCTTACATCATCAAAGTGGCATGCAGGCAGACATGGTGCTAGAGAAGGAACTGAGAGTTCTACATCTTGAACCACAGACAGCAGAAAGAGACTGTGTCACACTAGGCATGGCTTGAGCATAGGAGACTTCAAAGCCCACCTCCACATGACACACTTCCTCCAATAAGACCACATCTATTCCAACAAGACTACACCTCCTAATAGTGTCACTCCCTATGAGCTTACGGAACCAATTACCTTCAAACATCCTGTTCTGAAAAAACAAAACAAGAAAAGTGGCATCTCCTGACCTAATTATGTTAGCTTTTTGATACTTGCCATCTTGTAAATATGGAAGTAACTTTTATATATTGAAAGTGAGCAAGGTGGAGTCAGAACATTTATGCAGCCCAGTTCCTGCCACATGATAGGACCTCAGTAGTGTTAGTTAAAACGAAGAAGTTTTAATATGATTGTGAATTGGAGAGGAGAATGTGAGGATACAGAACGAGAATGGCCCTTTTTATATACAGGAGACTCCAACAAAAGGTGCATATTCGAGAAAAAATAGATTTACTTCCTGAAAAATCAGGCTGCACAGGAGATGTGATTGATTCAAATGGTAGTGATGGTTTTTCTTGATTGTGTACATGACAGCATTTTGAATGATAGGAGATGAGAGAGGGGGGAGGGAGGGAGGGAGGGAGGGAGAGAGAGAGAGAGGAGAGAGAGAGAGAGAGAGAGAGAGAGAGAGAGAGAGAGAGAGAGAGAGAGAGAGAGAGAAGGAATAACTAAGAGACAGCAGATACCTGCCCTCAAAGTCATCCTACAGAATGGCTACTGGAAAGAAAGCAAGTCTCAGGAAAAGCAGTATGTTCCTGTCAGCCCTCTGTAGCTTCTTCCTGGTTGGATGTGGCTATCAGCCTGTCAGCTGCTGCAGTCGTCCCAGTGACTTAAGATTCCAACCTCTTCAGCCTTCCAGTGTGGGCCAAATACCAGCATCTTTCCAGGGAGCTTTTGGGCCTTTGGTGCTAGTTTGGCGCTACAGCGGCATTCAGCTTCATGGGCTGAGCAGTACCAGATGTCCTAGCTTCTTCAGCATGCAGACAGCCATTGTTAGACTCCCTCACCCTGTCATGTAAGCCTGCCTAGTAAATTCTCCTTTTATAATATGCATTCACTCTATTGGTTCTGTTTATCCGGAGAACCATTGTCTAGTGTAGAGGCCAAAGGGAAAAGTGAAACGATCAGAGGTGGAAGGTGGTCATGGAGAAGGGTTAATTCCAGAACAAGTTTGGGGATTTAAATTCAGAGGCTAACACTTTAAATATTACCTGGCACAATCACACTGGACTAGAGCCTTAAATCCCAATTCTTATGATACCCTATGGAAGTCCAGCACCATCCATGGCCAACACTCACTGACCTGACTGGTCACACATCCATTTTATTCTCATGTAGCTCTCTGTTAGCAGTAACCAAATTGTCACTAAGGCACATTTATAGTCTACCATCAAGCCATTCTAACACTAAGTCATGTCTGACCATGACCATTACACCTACTTAGTATTTTTTTTTATGTAATCTTCAAGGTGTTTGCTGTTGGTGTTTTATTGCTCAACTCCTACTGTGTAGTCCTTAAAATTCCTGTCTTTGCCTGTGACCTTGGTAAAGTAGGTCTGACATTGTTGGAGGAAGTGTGTCACTGGGGATGGGCTTTGAGGTCTAAAATGCTCAAGCCAGGCCCAGTATCCCTCTCTCTTCCTCTTGCTTGCCAATTCAGATGTAGACCTTTCAGCTGTCTCTTCAGCACCATGTCTGCCTGTGCACTGCCATGCTTCTCCCATGATGATGACAGACTAAACCTCTGAACTGTAAGTGAGCCACATCAACTCAATGTTTTTCTTTCTAGGAGTTGCCATGGCCATGGTGTCTCTTCACAGAAATAAAACTTTGATTGAGACAGAAGTGATAGTAATTAAAGCTTCATGCCTATCCAGGGTGTCTTCTGACAGAAAATAGCTTCCTATTTTCTATATGCTAGCCATCCATTACACAACCACAATATCAAAGTAGCAACATAAGTAATAATTTTCTGAAAACTGTTGGCAGTAGTTACTAAGATTCAACATATGCTTGTCCTGTTGAAATAACATTAGGACTTAAGTCTCCCAAAGTGTCTCCCATAAGTATGCATTCTGAGCTGTACACTTGTAACAGTCAACAGAATATAAGCTACTCAAATGTCCCTCGGTGGAAGTGTGGGGCATAAAGAGATACATTATTTAAGCAACTGGATAAAATAAGAAAGAATTCTAAATCGCAATTGTGTGTAATCACATTGATTTGTTTTACAGTATAACACTGAGTCCAAGAAGTCAAACACAAAAACTCATATATGGGGCTGGAGAAATGAATCAGTGCTTAAGAATTGGCAGCTCTTCCATAGGACCGGGTTTGATTCCCAGCACTCACATGGTAGCTCACAACTGCCTGAAACTCTAGTTGCAGGGGATCTGACACCTGCTTCTGGCCTCCATGGGCACAGATTCAGTGCACAAACATACAAGCAGACAAAACAGCCACATGATTAAAAACAAATTTAAAATTTTAACTATGTATTATTTTGTGTGTATGGGTGTCCACAATTGCGTGTGAATCTCGTGCATGTGGAGGTCAGAGAACAATTTGCAGGAGTTGGTTCTCTCCTTCCATCCTATGGGTCCTAGGGATTAAACCCAGGCTATCAGGCTTGGCCACAAATGCTTCTGCTCTCTCAGCCAGCCCTATTAATTTAAAATGTTAGAACTCAGGATAGTTGGTTTCCTACATAGATGATAGTGATGAGACTAGTTAAGGAAAGAGACTTTCAGAGTTCTGCAAATGTCCTGGTTGAAATGACACAAGTGTCTCCATTCTGAATATTCAGAGAGTTAAACTCTTAAAATTTGCATGTCCTTTTGTATATGTCTCTACATAAATTGTTTATTTTAAATAAAAAATTGATGATCTTACACTCTATCAACTAGAAAATCCTATAGAATTACAAGCTATAAATTAGGAGCATGTGAAGCTTAGTGTGAACTAAAACCATAACATTAATTGAAGAGTTCAAGACTAAAGGAATTTAGATGATCTTGCCATAGACTACAGAGCTTTCATCAAAAAGTGTTCTACAAGCTGTCTTTTTCAGTGCCTGGAAATTACAAAAGATGATCACTAGCTATTTTTTTTTATTCATAAGTATAGCCAAAAGGAACTTGTAATTGTAAGCAAATGCTCAGTGTTTCCCCTTCTGTGGCTTGCAGAACTCTCTTCTGAAATGTCCATATGGACAAACTCAGTAGGTACCTGATTTTAATGCCTAGTGCAAATAGTATATACTCTTGTCTCTGGCTCTAACCCCAGACTGGCATATGTTAGATGGGAAATTGCTTCAAGGGCAGATATCCAAACAGAAGGACAACTTTCTGAACAGATGGACAGCTCAGCATAAAGATGGGACCATCAGAGAATCAAAAGTAGCAAGGAGAATTCAGTGTACATACATGGGGAAAATTAGTGGGCCAGAAAAAAATTCATCTTTAACCAGCATCTGTGATTTAGTGTTGTTTATTTAGAGTTTGAACCAAGTAAAAATTTCAGGGCAAGCTCAGAAATCACATGAAAAAGTGTATGTCTAGGTCTGCTAAGGGTGAGTTATGAGAATGAGCCTGATGGCCACGGTTTCTTAGAAACTCCTCCAAAAAAGTTGATGCACACAACAGCAAGAACAAACAGATAAATGAAGAAATGTTTAAATATTTCTGCAATATTCACATTGTACAGTCAAAGAATACTGAAATGAATTTAGGGATAGCCTAGAATACTTTTTAAAGCTTTTATAAGTTTTTTCTCCAGCAGTGTTTAGTGGAAATTGTCAAGAAATCTTATATGGAAACCTGAAATACAAAGTGGATAACTGTAAAAAAACCCTCATTAAGAGGGGAAGGGCTAGAAATCCTATCTAAAGGTCCAGTCTAGGACCTTGGGTACTTGGAAAAGACTTAAAAAAATAGTAACAGAAATACTCATTAATTATACTGATGAGGAAACTAAAAGCCTGTTGCAAACACAGTCAACATGGGTTATCTAAGACTTCAACCTAAATATTATGCCCTGCACTTAGAAATTTCTTATATTCAGTCCATCAGAAACTGGGAGACACATTAGGACACATTGGTCTGCAGGGAATACAATCATAATCCCACTCACTCAATTAAAAGACATATTTTAGATTAAATCATGTGAAAGTCAGTGAAAAGATCCTAGACAGTTTAAGAACATTTAATCTCTGTACATCTTAGTTCAAATTATAAAGGGAAAGCACTAGCTTAAGCCAGTGTGATAGAGAGTTGGGGAGTCATATAGCAACGAAGTTGTTGAAATATGGAGGGAGCAGACTCCTTTAGATGGCCCTATTGGTAAAGGTTGGTAAAGGTTTAATGACTCATTTGGGAAAAGAAGAGTTGGGAGCTCTAGTTTGTAGCATTTGCAGGTCAGATCAGAGTATAGAATATTCCTACCACTATTATCTTAAGCTACTAATATGATATACTTGATTGTAGAGTAGGGAAGAAATGCAGAGTACTGTATTATCGGTCAGACTTTCTATTGTCTGTTTACAAAAGAAAGGCACAATAGATGACAGCAAAATAAATAAGAAGTGGAGAGTTTTGGTACTTATTACTTTTTGTGTTAATATTTAGCTAGTGAATGTAAATTATATTAACTTTTAATTTAGTCTACCTAATGATAAGTTTGTATAATTCAGCGTTTGATCCCATCCATGGCATACAACTGGTTAGAAACCTTTTGGAAGATTCAACATAAGAATGAGACGTGGTAGATAAGACAGTAGTGTAACCCAGAAAGGCCAGGGTTGAAGATTTATCTTTAACCATAAGTGGCCATGAATTTATTCATCTTTAATTAAGAGAAAAATTCCAGTTCTTCTTGCTTTCACAAGACTGTTGATTAGTTTCAGTCAACCTACATAATAACTCTTTTACCATTTTTTTGATTCAGTATTTGGGAACACTGCAGACCTGCAGACACTACCTGGGTGAAACATACTACTCATATCAGGTAGAGACTGCTATAGCTGGATCTGCAATATTCTTACCTTATAATTCCAGGAAATGAGGTCTTATAGGTAAACACTAATTTTTAGATTTGATCAAAATATATCTCAAATTCATATATCATCGATTTAATGCATTTAACCAATGCTTAAATTTATTTCACTTAAAAGTTTGTATATTATCCACATGAAGGTATTCATTCATAAAAAAGTAATATTTGAATAATTTATGCAATGTGTTCTGTCTGTTAAAATAAATTAGTGTGCCTTAGAAACTAGGGGTTGATCTAAACACAGCTTGAAAGTGCAGGTGTTCCTAAATCCTTTGGCAACTGAAGCATATCAAAACCCATACACTTCAAAAATGATTTCCAATTTTTCAAGGTCATCTCAAATCTATGCTCAGGACCCTGCAAATCCTGAATGACCACATCAATGCAAATGAAGTAGACTTTTCACTTGGTGACAAGACCTTATATATAGGAAACCACTAGATGATTACCCTAGCATCACTGCTCAGGCATACAGGTCTCCTTGAACAAGTTGTTCCAGAATAAGGAGGTCTGTGCCTTCCTCCCTTGAGTGCAATATAAAGAAACCACATTTGACTAGAATCTTGATGTATGTAGTATTTGTTTCAGGTTATACACTTTCATCAAAACTTATGTCATGGAGACTTAGGCTCTGTAAGACCCACAATTAATCATTGCACTCATGTCTATAGCTAAATACAGGTGTCACAATGACTTACTTCAGCAGAGTTCTCATGACTACATAAATACAGATGTTACACTGACTTACTGGTGTGCCTCAGCAGAGTTCTCATGGCCACAGCTAATACAGATGTTACACTGACTTACTGGTGTGCCTCAGCAGAGTTCTCATGGCTGTACAAATACAGATGTTACACTGACTTACTGGTGTGTTTTAGAAGAGTTTTCATGGCTGCACAAATACAGAAGTTACACTGACTTTTTGGTGTGCCTCAGCAGAGTTCTCATGGCTGCATAAATACAGATGTTACATTGACTTATTGGTGTGTTTCAGCAGAGTTCTCATGGCTGCATAAATACAGAAGTTACACTGACTTACTGACATGCTTCAGAAGAGTTTGTCTTATGGCAGATTTGTTAATATGGAAGAGTACAATTAGCAACCCACAAAATTCAAGGTATTTTCCAAAACTAAGGTGATCTTTCAAATGTGAAATAAACCAAATGAAAAATTAAGAGTTGAACATTGTCTTAATAGGATGGTTTATTTATTTAAGTCTTAAACAAGTAGGCACTTGCTGATGAGTCTCAAAAGTTGGTACAAATGCTCCTTTGGTCTTGTTTCAAGTCGGTTCACTGAAGTTAAATTTTCTTTGAATCTTTCTGATAACTATGCAGGCTGACATGATTTTAAACTAGAAGGGGTTACTGCAGAGATGTGAACCATACCTTTGGGAAAGGGGTCATTTTCCTTTATAAGGAATGTTTAATTCTTTTTTCCCATTGAAACGTTGTTGACATTTATTGAGTTTGGAATGTCTTGGATGTCAAATGTACTGTTCAAATAGTTCAAAGATGTTTCAAGACATAGATATTGTTGTTACTTTGGTAAGTTTCCTTCTGTTCCTTCCAATTAATCCATTATCCTTCATATCTAGAAGTCAGCACTGAGCTGATCTGATATCTATCATAAAGTTAATTGTCTTTGCACATTGTGGTATTTACCTTTTAGGGAGTTTTATATAAATTGATATCATTTTCAAACAATCTGATTGGCTGCTTAACTCGGAATGTTATTTGAATTTATACATCTTTTTGTTTATACCAATAATCCTTTTTGCAGAATAGTATTCTACTGGTCTATATTATGGTATAGTAATCCATTCTGTTGATGGGCATAGATACTATATTCAGTTTTAGCTCCCACAATCATTTCTATGGGCAT
Organism: Cricetulus griseus; assembly: GCF_003668045.3. Lineage (NCBI taxonomy): Eukaryota > Metazoa > Chordata > Mammalia > Rodentia > Cricetidae > Cricetulus > Cricetulus griseus. The sequence goes on from NW_023276807.1 coordinate 45,409,507, forward strand.
ATCTTTCTATTTTTCTTGGATTAATGCTTGCATGTAGAATTGCTGAATAATTGTGTAGATATGTCTTTAGCCAGTTAAGGAACAAAATCATTTTCCAAAATGGTGGTGCCATTTTACATTTTAATCAGCCAGGTATGAGCAGTTCAGTTGCTTTATATATGACATAGAGTGCTGTGGGTTACTCTGCTTGGACACCCCTCGGGGGAGGAGCTGAGAAGACACAGCATCAAGGACTCAGGCATTGGGAGTCAGTGAGTAACAGATCATGCTGCAGGTTATTAAGTAAGTTAGGCCTTCCTTTATACCGCCTCCCAAGATCCTATTGGTTCAGGTGGCTGATTTGCTTCCTTATCCTTTCCTCATTGGTTTCTCTGGGTCAGGTGTCTCTCAGTCAGCAGTCTCTGGGCATAGAAGCAGGCTTGGCTGGGGGAGGAAGTGCCTGCCTCATGAGTGTGCTCATGAGGGCTGGCCTGAGCACTGGGGGCAGGGCAACTGAGGCTTGGGTAGGCTGGCCACAGTTTCTCCTACATTAGAGGTCATAAAGGTAGTTACTGAAATTTATGTGGCTAATGCCTAGAGGCATTGCTTGAAAAAATCACCAGGAGATTAGCTGAGTTTTGAAAGTCAGTATGTATTTAAAGCTCATGATTTAAAAGTTTATATATATGTGGGTGATGTTCAAAGAAAAAGATTTTGTTATATAGACAGCATTCGTACAATAACAAATGGGAGGTTGTAGATAGACCTGCAGAAACATGTTTAGGGAAGCTTCAGAAACTTTGTACTCTTGGATTTGTTTTGAAGACTTGTCAATATTGAGTCCCATAGTTAGATCCTTCTTCATCTTCCTTAGGACTCTGACTCTAAGGGAAGGAACATTTAAGTCATTTGAAGATTCAGACTTGTGAAAATTAGCCTGTACAGTCAAGATACTTAACTATATTATCCTATCAAATAATACTATGAATAGGCTATCATAGAACACTAGGTTGCATGGCACTAGAGACAATCTAGACAAGGATTGAGAGGAGACAACTGAATGGATTTCTACTTTCCAAGAGAAACTCCAGCATCTAGCTTTTGTCTGCATCCTGTCCTTTCTCTCACCCTCTCCTTGGGACTCCTGTGGATTAACTTAACTGCTTCCCATTCCCCAGTGATGGCTTCATGCCCCCTCTCCCTAGTGAAAGCTAAGCACCTTAACTCCCCATCCTGCCATCAATACGTAATGGGTTTCTTCTTCAATTGTTTGTGTTCAACAACTAGCCTATTATAAGCTTCAGGAGGGTTAGATTGCATTTTACCTTAAAGCAGGATAGCCATTATCTATTAAATAGTAAGAACTTATGATCTGGGCATTTGCACTGTCTTAGTTTCAATCCTCAGAACCTCAAAAGAAAAGAAGTGAAAGAAGTTGTTAAAGTTACCTCTGTGGGAGGATGGGGCAAGGGTGTCACTGTGGGTTTGTGGCCAGCCTGGTTTACACAGCAATTCCCAGGCCAGCCAGGGCTGCATTGCAAGACACTCCCTCAACAAGCAAGTATGCAAAATCTTATGTGCTTTTGAAAGAATGAAAGTATTTGTTTATGTAAAATTACTGAAAATCCATGTAAACCAAATGTGCATAGCAGTTCTTTCTTCAGGGCAATAAGAATGTGATTAAATAATTATTCTAGCTTCAGAAACCCAAGTCAACAACCTTCTAGTTGAAACTAAGGCTGAGCTGCAAAATAAATTTCAATTGTAATGGCTCCTTAGAAATACAGTCTATAATTGACAGCTCTGAGGAAATGATACTAGATCTGAGTTTGCTGAAGACATAAAAGGCTGCTGTCAGAATTATTTATGTCTTATTTTATAAAACCCACAGAATGGATTGCTGCTGTCATTCTGTTATTTTCTTGCAGATTCTGGTAAACATTGCTTTATGGGTGTTACAGTTCTTAAAGAAATCTTTAGTTATTGCATTTGACACAGTAGACTCCAAATCTAGCCACTAGCTCCTTGTCATTTCATTTACTTGACTTAGCTCTTGTCCTTGAACTCATTCCTAGGTTTCCCTGCCAGCTAGAACCTTATATCTTGTTGGATGGAATAGCTCGAGTCAAATATTCTCAGCGTCAACACTTTCTCCGTGTCCGAGAGCTGTGTACTATCTGCTGACCTGCATTTTCTTCCCCATCAAGACTATAGACACTTCACAATTTTCTGTGACTTTACCGTCTTGACAATCACCTACACATTCTGATTTTGCTATTTTTTTCTTCTCTCCACATTTGGAAGTCAGAATTGCATGTAGAGTTTGCCAAGGGTAGGACTAGGAGCTGGGAAATGAAACTTGGCAGCATTCCTTCCAGACTTCCCAGGTCCCCTCTTGGCCTGATCAAGGTCTTGGCATGTGACCACACCGCCCTCTAGTGGCTGACCCAAGAAGGAAAGACCAGAAACCACTTTCCCACAGTAACAGCAAGTGGATTTATGTCTGGGTATAGTTTTTTTTTTTTTTTTTTTTTTTTCCCCAAAACAAAGGCTTGTTTTTTGAGACTCAAGTTACAATTTTATACCTCTGGATTGTGTAACTTAGAATCATTACTAATTGTGATGAATAGCAAAGTAAGTAGCAAAGTAAGTTCGAGAAATTAAAGCAACTACCTAAGTTTTCTGAGTTTCCAAACTTGAGTTTCCAAACATGCATATCAATTAAGCAAAAAGACATTTATTAAGTATGTAAAATACGCCAGAGTTCATAGTGGATTTTTTAGGAGAAACTATTTTTAATGAATTAATTTTTAAAATTTCATTTTACATTCCAACCACAATTCTCCCTTCTACTACTCCTCCCACCCCCATGCCATCTCCCATCCACTTGGTAGGAGAAACTAACTTTTTTGGGGGGGGCATTTTTTTAAGTCAAATTAGAAACAAGCTTATATCATCCTGGGTAGGGCCTAGGCCCTCCCCCATGTGTCCAGGCTGAGAGAGCCTTTATATGTATTTTTCCAGGCCAGTTGTTACAGTAGCTCAGAGAGTTTACAGCTATGTAAGGCTGTTGTGGATTTTTAACTTTTTTCAGTTTTCATTATTTGAAAATTTCATATGTGCATATAATGTGTTTTAAATCCACTCCCATACAAACGGTCTCTCCATTTCCTCCCCTATCTCCCCCCCTACACCATTCCTTTCTCAACTTCATGTGCTCTGTTTCTCTAAAAGCCACCGAGTCCGTTTAGCGCTGCCTGTGTGGGGGTGGGTGTAGGGCTGTCTATGGGAACATGGGTAGCCTCTCACAGATTACATTCTTAAAGAAAGCTCACCCTTTCTCCTAGTGATTGTCAACTGACTCCTTAGCTAGGCACAGGACTTAATGATCCCCTCCCCCCTTCCCTGGGAGGTTTGAATTGGCTTGATTTTGAGCAGGTCATGTGCACGAGGTCACAGCTTCCAAGAGTTCATGCATGCACAGGAGCTGTCATATCAGGAAAATTCTATTTTCCTGCAGATGCCTATTTCCTCTGACTCTTAGAATTTTTCTGCTCCCTCTTATGAGATGATCCCTGAGCCATGGGGGCTGGCAGTGCGAAATATATGCATGTATGTATGCATATATGTATATATATATATATATGTATATATATATCCCATTTTAAGTTCAGTCTTTTGTAGTTTCTTATTCTCTGCAGTTTGACTGATTGTAGGGTTTTGTATTAACATACAAAAAAACCAAAAAAGCAAATAAATTTCTAATGAGGCTTGAGAGATGCATTAATCTATGATTACAAAGGCAAGAACTTATTGGGCATTTTATCACTATGTTCATTTTGCAGAATATGGTATTAGGTTCTGCTGTAGGTCCTGTAACCTAGCCAGTCATGGTTTGTGGTTCCAGTTAGTGGTAATAGGGTTGTGTTCTGTCTTGTGGAGAGGGCTTTAAAACCAATAATTTTAATTGGGCTGGAAAGATGGCTCAGCCGTTAAAGGCTAGGCTCACAACTAAAACCAATAATTTTAAAAAGTGGCTGTTTGCTCCTATGATATTCATGCCACTATTGCACCAGTGAGTATATTTTTTCAGGCCTGTTGTTATAGTAGTCACAGAGTTCATACTGCTTTTCTACCCCAGCAGTGTGCATAGCACCTGTCAATATGGATGCTAGCCAGTAGGGACAGAACTTCCAGATCTGTACAATCTTGATTCCTCCATGTTCTATGACTTGAGAGTGATATCTTCAGTGATAGGGTCTTTCCATCAAATTCTGGAAGATAATCAAGAACAATGGTGATAGCATGTAATATTTGGAGTGTGTGTGCATGAATGGGACCACAGTAACAAACTATTCAAAAACAGGTACCTCATGATGGTCCATGGTTTCTGGAAAGGGCATTGCCCCCACTATATACTCTTTTTAAACTCCTTTTATATGTATATATTTCTGGAACTTTCTATAGTAGTAAGTTTCTGTATGGTATTTTCAAAGATTTTTAGAGTTAGTTATCCTCCTCATACTCTTTTCTCTACCCTGTCCTCCCACCCCATCCCACTTTAACCTTCCATGCTCCCTCATTTCCCTTTCTCGCCTTCATGGAACTTACAATTTAGCAGGACTATAATGATGAATCAGCGTTTCTTGTTAGGATGGAATTCAAACTAGAGTATTTGTAAATCAGACAATCTCAAAAACCATACTGTCATGATCTGTGTTCTTAACATCTATCTAATTCTAAAGAGACAACAAATCTATTAATTTTTAAAATGTATTCCCTGTATTTTATGGAATGATTCATTATTTGAAAGAGTACCACTTAAAATGAAATTTTAGCGCCTGTTTCATTCTCTTGGAAATTTTAGTTTATTTGAATGTGATGATTTAATGTTTACATCATCATAATAAAAACATCCCTATAGTGTTCATGTGGTATTATTCTTCCAGAGAATGAAGACTATTAAAGAACAGTTTCTTTATTTGAAGTGGAAGAATAACAAACAAAAAACTTAGTAGCATTCCTAGACACATTCATAATGCTATAATAAAAAATGGTTGAAAAATGGCTACAGTTATGTTCCTTAGTTCAGTCTTTAAAGGAGTCATGAAGTAATGTGTATAAACAATGTTGCCATTTTGAACCAGTTTTTCATTTACTTCAATTGTTTTTAAAAATCAACTTTTATTACCTTCTTAGGTATTTGCAGCTTAATTATCAAATAGAATTAACTGTTAATGAACAAAACAGATAAAGACCCCTTCCTGTATGAGTTTCATTTTAGTAGAACTGCATTTCTTTTTAGTGTGACACTGATATCAGACAACTTTTAAATGAGGCCAGTTTTAAGTAACCATACTGTCATCGTGTTCTTAACATTAGTAATGTAATTGGGTTTTCTTCTCTGATCTGCCTCAGGACAAGTAGGAGGTACTGTTAGAATTAAATTATGCGTGTTTTTCACTAACTTCATGGTATTGGTAATAATAACAATTAAGCAACCTTACTCACTGTTAAATGAAGCCCTTCAATTGAGGTGATCTGGTCAATTCCCCCCATGAAATTAAAACTAAGAATGTTCACAGTAAATTTTTATGAGTTTTCAAAGATAATGAAAGACATTAATGAACATTCACCAAGATGCATAGGCCCCTGCTGAAGGTCTCTGTGTCTGTTGCCTCAGACTCATCCCAAAAGAGTATTGACTGGTATCTTAGCTGCTTTATAGACACAAATGAGAGGGCCACTTGAGCTTGAGAGTTTAATACCAGCTGAGCAACATAGCAGACCCTTGTCTCACAAAAGAAAAACACAACTTTGATTAAAATCTCTTTCTTTCTGGATTCCAAAAATCATCGCTGGTTTTAACAATGCTATGAACTTCATGCTCTATCTTTGACTTCTTGGAACCTAAATCAGAACATGAAATGTTATGTGGCCCAACAGTCAGGGAAAATTGGTAACAAATACGGTTATTAAAAACCATTCCTGACCGGGTGCTGGTGGCACACACCTTTAATCCCAGCACTTAGCAGGCAGAAGCAGGCAGATCTCTCTGAGTTCAAGTCTATCCTGATCAACAAGAGCTAGTTCCAGGACAGCCTCCAAAGCAATACAGAGAAATCCTGTCTCAGGGCAAAAACAAACAAACAAACAAACAAACAAAACAAACAAACAAAAAAAACCCCACAAAAACCAAAAAACAACCAATCCTTATATCTTCACACACAGTGCTCCATGTGAATCCCACAGTACTCACACAAGCTGAAGAATTAATTTTACTATTCCAATTTTATGAAATGAAGAAGTCCGAGTTCTGAGGAGAAAATAAAATTTCCCAAGGTCTTATAAAAACCAATGGCATAATCCTGCTTACTTTGAGCCAGACAAGGAAAGAAAAAAGATCCAAAAGAATAACAAATTCAGGGCTGGAGAGATGGCTCAGAGGTTAAGAGCACTGACTGCTCTTCCAGAGGTGGTACTGGGTTCAATTCCCAGCAACCACATGGTGGCTCACAACCATCTGTTGTGAGATCTGGTGCCCTCTTCTGGTGTGCAGATATATATGGAAGTAGAATGTTATATACATAATAAATAAATAAAATCTAAAAAAATAAAAATAAAGAATAACAAATTCAAGGGGGAAAGGAAAATAAAAGGTTAAAATTGTATTATGTGTTTCTATTATTTTGTTCCTCTTTATGGTTAAAGAAATGGAGAATTGAGGCCATGTATTCAAATTTAAGAGTTGTGTAAATACAATTTGTTTGGTTTTACTTTTCTAGTTCAACCTCTCGGCTAGAATTATACATCACATTTAATTTCTAGGTCTCTTTAGTTTTCTTTAATTCAGACAATGAACCTTTGGCATTTTGAAAAAAAAAGCACAGGCCAGTTTGTGCACTGCTCTCAGCTGGAGTTTATTTGACATTGTGATGAAGTCAGGTTATGAAGTTTTGACTGAAAAAATACAACAGTAGTACTGTGCTCTTCAATAAGGTCCATGATGTTACTACTCATTGTCAACTTGACAATACTGATAGATAGTATGGCGATTAGTAAAATACACCACCCATGTTCACCAAGTGTTTCTAGAGAGGATTGCATCATGGCAGCTCTGATTGATTCCTTGCTTAGATCATAACATGACAGTATTATTGGGAAGTAGTAAAATGTAGAAAGTAGGGGAATGTCTTCAGGGGCTAGATTTTGCCTTGGACCCTTTCTTTATCTCCTCTCACTCTGCATCCCATTTGCCATGAGGTAAACTTCATCCACCACATGCGTACATGACTACCATGTTCTACCCAGACACCTGAGGCCAAGCTACTAAAGACTGAACCCTCTGAAACCAGGAGCCAAAGAAAGCTGTCCTCACTTAAACTTTTCTCTCAGGTAACTGACTAATACAGGCAAAAGAGGAAACTGGAGTTTATCTATCACATTGCTGTGATAATTACTCAGGTAGAACAGTAGTTACTAGATTAATGTACTGTATTATAGTTCTCTGTGCAACAGATATGTTTCACCCCCCACTCCCACTTCTTCAGCTGTCCTTGTTGCTGGTTTTAATTAAAACTTACTATCTAACTTTACTATGCATTCAAAGATTCCCTTTTATCTTCTTACTGTTTCCTTAAACAGTTGCTGGTGAATATTCGTATTTTCTTCTATAAACATCTTATTCTATCATTTATTTTGATGATCAAATTTCATTAAACTTAATTTCCCTTTCTACATTCTCATAATTGTATTTCCTTCATAGCTGGCACAAAAAAGATGCCTCCTAGAACCAATTTTTAATTTCTTCAAGTTTCCCACTCATTTCAGGATGTGAATAAATTAAAAAGACCAAGGTCTAGATGTTAGGTATGCTCATTGTCTGGGCATATGTTTGCATCTAGGTCTTTTTTAGTGGATAGAGCACACACACACACACACACCGCATAGGGTACAGGTGGACAAGAATGGGAGAAGGAAGGAAGGAGAAAGAAGGGAGAAAGGGAGAAACAGAGGAAAGCAAGCTAATACTGGTAACTACTTGTAATTCAACACGACTGAGTAAATTCTAGTCTTCCGTCCTAACTTATGTAAACCCCTCTCTCATCCTCAGTGTATTTATCCATTTCTTCAGTCCTGCCATTCTTTAACTAGTACTTCTGGCAAAAAGAGTCTTTCTCACTGAAGTTCAATGTTTATTTATTTAGGTGGATTATATACCAAATAACAGCTTTTGCAGAGCTGCTTATTTTCTGAAAGTAATGTCTTTCTTTGTGTGCTTCTCAGTTTGTTTGCTTTAACCTATACAGCTAGGTTCTTTTGTTCCTGATTTTATTCTAACCTGATCACCTTTGCATATTTTATTTTACTTTTAAAAAGCTGAAGTTCTGTAAAAAGTTCTAAGAGAATCATCATCACTTTTCCATCTACTTTTTATTAGTTTCTAATTAATTAATTAGTTTCTAATTAATCCTTCTTATAGAAAAGATAGCACTCTGGATATAATCTCCGGTTGTACACTTTTTAATTTATATTCTAAAGAAAATGGAGATACTAATACATATATATTTTTCATTTGACCCTTCTATATAATGTCTCATTATTTTTATCATAATTTATTCAATCGTTTATTATATACAGAAATTTATGTTGCTACCAATGTTTTATAAATGTTGCACATAGGGAGTTTTGTTTTACTTAAGGTGTGAATCACGACTTTTAAGGGAGCTATTTTTTCTTAAGTGAAGCACATATAGAATCATCGAATGTATAAAAACAAATGTTTACCAAGAGTCTGCTGACTGAAAAGGTGTATAGGATTATATGGTCTGGAAAACTGAAACTGCATTTTGTGTAAGGAAAATCATACCATATATTTGTATAACAGCAAGGCAAGTGGGGTCTCTAGGAAGCATAGGTAACGTTGATTAGATTGCAGTGTATACTTAAACGTTGAATAATGTACCCTTGTAAAACACTCTTCAAAATTATTTAACTTCCCATGATATCATCACAGCATGTGCAAAAAAAACTTGAGCGTTATCTTTTCCTGTCACATGACTAGAACAAACAAAAGAAATCCTTATCTTTTTGTTTCTATTCTGGTCTTTTATAACATAGCATTAAGCACCATTCAAGACTTGCACATTAAAGCTTTGGTTTGGGTTTTTAAAAAAAAGTTTATTTTGCATTTCAGACAAATTGCATTTGCTGAATTACAAAGTAAACAAAACAAAACAAAACAAAAAGCCTGCCCAACAGTTGAAGTTGTGCTGGACTTTATACACAGAGGAAGCCTTATAGTTTTAAAACTTCTTTTCAGTGTGTATTTTCACATTTATGTCTCATAGCAACCTTGAGTACAGTGAACTATGGAGTGGTGCTGTCTTTATTTTACAAATAAATGATATTTGACTCTGAACTAAAACCCAGTAGAATACAAGACTTTCCCCCTCAATAACCTGGTTATGCCTATCTCTTTGGGTTATTGTAGTGATAGAAAAACACACAAAAATGCTATGACACACAAAGACAAGGGAGGTCTGTTATTACAGTATTTGGGCTTTGGTGACTATGCTTGAAAAGTTGTGTGTGTGTGTGTGTGTGTGTGTGTGTGTGTGTGTGTGTGTGCATGCACGTGCACAACAGTGCATGTGTGTGCAATGCAAGAGATTTACAAATTCTAATAGCTATAAATTACACACTACCATTGAAAGTGTTCATGTGAGGAAATACATACTAAACCAATAGTTCTAGGAGCAGGTGGCAATAATATATTCATTGTGGAATATTAACAGTGTTATATGTTGCATAGAACTTAGATCTTGAAACAAACCTCATTAAAAGGCACTTGATCTCAGTTTAAAACCTTTAAGCATCCCCTCTTTAAAAGTGATCAATGTATAAACTCTGGCTACCTGAGTTATCCCGCTATGAGATTCACACAACTTTGATCTAACTTTCTTTGATTTAACACTGCAATTAAGAAGATTTGCTTCAAAGTAAAAGCTCATTGGCTGATGCTTTACACTGATGCGATAATGTTTACACAGATGTGCTTTGAAATCTTGATTATGGTGGATTTGGGGGTCCCACCACAAAACAGGCTGCTGTTATTGGAAAGGTAAAATAATATGACATTTACCTGATGCAACCTTTAAAAGAGACTTACCAATGTATGTTTCTAAAGTAATTGATCTGCTTGCTGTTTATAGCATGGGCTGTAGTTTTATTTTGTGTCTATCAACAGTAAATCACTTGCTCTAAGGGCTCTTTTATAGCTGGGTTCCACAAGGGTCAGTAGTTAGGCCTGTAGTGACAAAAACGCGTAACTTTACCTCCTTTAAAGCACCTGCCAATTAATTATCCAAAGGAGCTGGAGGAGGAGGGGGGCAGGAGGAGGGAGAGAAGGTGAAGAGGAGGAAGAAGAGGATGGGGGAGGAGACATTTAGAGAAAATAAAATAAACCAGTCAAATCCATCTGAGCTCCCAAGGTTAGGCTTTTGCTGAATAGAGCACAAAACAAGACTGAAAGTCTAATATTAGCTATTCTTTAAAAACTCTCTGCATAGGGAAAGAGTAAGTCTGACCAGTGATTCTCAACTTCTCTGCCACTTACACATTTCACTAGCTAGCTCTGGAGGCTAGCTAGTCTTCCAAATTTTAGCATTTAAGTAGACATATATGTCTAACTCCTTCAGGCCAATCTTTAGTCTGTAGATATGTTTCGGTATTCCTAACTTTTTACCAGCCATATTTGAAATCCCAAGCACTTATCAAGAACCTTTCTGTTTAGTTGTGTGCTTAGAGCATGAATTAAAAAAAAAATAAGGCTAGCTTCTAGGAAATTGCAGTGAAGAAATAGGAAGTGCTCGTAGATTGGCTAAGAGCCCCCAGGGTTCCATCATTGATTATGCTATTCTAGACACTTACTTTGTATCCACAGCAAACTATGAGACTATGAACCAGCCTATTCAGATGTACTCCTAATCCCTCGATTCATGATTGCACTGTGCTATTTTATTATTCCAATGAGAAGCCCAGGACCTCCACACACAATTTATGAGTTCCACATAGATATAAAGCAATCTTGGTTATATCATTTGCTGAGTTAAGATAAACATTAAAGAGAACTTGAGAAGGGGGGCAGGGTGTTCCCAACCTAAGCTTGATTATGTAAAGAAAATCCCCCATCTAAATGATAAAAGAAAAGAGTAATGCCTGTACATTTTATTAGTGTTTTAAAATTAGTGAGTTAAACTGTCAAAGCTTTGATTTTCCTTTCATGTGTGTCTAGGCAGGCCTAAGCCTCGGGTAACGCCTTTTCCCGTTCTCCCTCCTTGCCTTTCTTTGCACCTGTCCACTGTAGGCTCCCAGCAGCTCCCAAGGAGTCCAATTCTCTCGTACTCTCTTTTTCCTCCTCCCACCCATCTCCGGTTCTTGCCCCCTCCCCCTTCTGTATTCTGTAAGCTTGGCTCCTTCTCCCAGCGATCTATCTCTGCAAATGAGCTCACATCAAAGGTGGTTGTACAGCAGCGGCCGGACAACATCGTGGTTGTCCTAGAGACAATCCAGAATACCAGGGGGTCGGGTGAGCCTCCTTGAATTTGTTGGCTGACTGACTTTGGCCAAGCTCAGGAATGAGTTTTCCAAGTGCTGGGGTTAGTCACTTCCGAAGAGCAAAACGTGTTGAGAGGAGGCTGGTTTAAGATTTCAAACAAAACCAACCTCCTAGGCGCGCATGAAAGAACTTGATTAGCATATGTCAAGAGGACCCGCATATATACCGGGAGTGTATGTGTACACAGGACTCTGATCTGATCAGTTTGCTGAGCTGGAGCCCCAGCCCCCAGCCCCAGCCCCAAATCAACAGCCTCAGCTCTAGATGTTTCTGCAAAGCCAGCAGCCAGCTCTCACCTACCCAAGGAGAGAAGATCGCTTCCAAGACATTGCAGTGCACTGTCCCTGCAGAGACCTCACAGGAGTAACCCAGCTTTAACTTTTTGTGCCTATTTTGCTATAAGTTTTCTACATTAGCCTCGCCACCCTCGCTCCACTTTTTATTGGGGTTCTCTTGTTTTCCGGAATTTCAAGCTTCCTATCGGGCCACTCCATGGCTCCCTTAACCGAAGTCGGGGCCTTCTTGGGCGGCCTGGAGGGCTTGGGCCAGCAGGTGGGGTCACACTTCCTGCTGCCTCCTGCGGGGGAGCGGCCGCCTCTGCTTGGCGAGCGGCGGGGCGCGTTGGAGCGGGGTGCCCGAGGTGGCGGACCCGGCTCCGTGGAGCTGGCGCACCTGCATGGCATCCTGCGCCGGCGGCAGCTTTACTGCCGAACCGGCTTCCACCTGCAGATTCTGCCCGACGGCAGTGTGCAGGGCACCCGGCAGGATCACAGTCTCTTCGGTAGGTACAAGCAAGCATCCCACCCTTGCGCCCTCAACTCTCATCCTCTTCTCACTTCCCTCCCTCTACGCTGGCGGAGCGAGCCTGGGTTGCCTGCTACCTGAGACCCTTGAACCCATTGGGTGAGAGGTGCCAGACTCTGGGCTTGTGAGAAATTGTTCTGCCATGGAGGAGCGCAACTCCTCTTGCAGGGTGTGGGAGGAGAAAGCGTGGATGGGTTCTTTACCGCGGGGTACGATGCTACTCTGTTTTTTTTACTGCCTGGGGGCCCCAAGTCTTGGACTAGGAAACCTGCCCTCCTCCCCCCAGCCTTGCCCTGCAGTTCTTGCTTCCCAGGCAGTTTTATTATTTTAAGAGGTTCCTACATCGTGTTCTCTTCTTTCCACACTTGTAATTCTGTGTCCATTCTTTGAAAATTAATAACGAGTTCTTAAAACATGCCCCGCAGTTATGCAGCTAGTCCTCCAAATTCTCACTCTGAAGGGATGGTTCTTAAACAGGATGTCAATCTTCATAGTTTTTCTTTAGAGGATTGCCTGAGCACAGTTTTCTGAGCTGCTGGCTAGAGGGTGGGGAGTGGAGGGAGAGGGAGAGAGGGAGGAGGGAGAAGGACCGAGCATGCCCACCTGGCCAAGATTCCCTTTAGAAATTGCGAAAATCTGCGAAAGCAGAGATCTTGGTATTGACCTTAGGTAAGAGGAAATGGGAAAGCGAAAGAAGATACGGCTGGGAACACAGAGAATCTTTTCTATATACAGCCAGCCAGCAGTGCCCGGGAGCAGAAGGGGTTAAATTTTAGATTAGATCAGTACAGTTTCTACAGTTAATTACTCCCGGTCCAGCCAGGTAACTAGCAAGCACCCTCCTCGGTGAGTCCTGCTTTCTTGCCTGAGCAACAGACAAGATAGGTTAAACCCTATGGTTTGCTAAAGGGGCCTTCTGATTCTAATATCCTGGGATACTTCCCTCCCCTGTGGCTACACTTTTTTTTTTTTTTCCCCATCAGTTAACCTGCTGCTAACATGCTCAAGGAACTTTCCTTATTTAACCTGTGATGTCATTAGAGGGTGTTATTACATTAAAAAATACGCAATATCATTTATTTGTCACCAGCACGAGGAAGCACAACACAGCTCTTTTTTCACTATGGACAATCTCATCTCTTTCTTGTCTCACCCCCATCTCATCCGCACACTCCCGTTTCCTTTTGCACTTGAAATGCTCATTAAAACTCTGCAGAAGTGTAAATCTCCACTCCTGGAGCACGTGTAACCTTAGATGGGAGAGTAGGCATGTGGTGGGCATTTGGCAGCACTTAAGGGCTTAGAAAACGGACTTTTAAAAACCCACGTGTTTGCAGCTTCCACTGATCTCTCCCAAATTCCCACTGACTGTGAGTAAGAGTGTCATGACCTAGTGGCCAACCTGGGGTCACTTTTGGAAAGTGTTTTTTAAATGGAGGAGGCTGGTATTATGAATCTAAAGAATTTGCTGACACCAGGCGGCCCAGTTCTCGTCCCTTAAGGATGACTGGACTCGACTCATCACATAAAAATCTCCCCAGATGTGGTAGCTCTTTTAGTCAAAGGAGCTGGGGGGCTAAATGTAAGCATATCTAACTTTTCTCCCTCATACCAATGGAGTAAGGACATTCTTCCTACAAGTCCCTTGTACTGTAGTTGTCATCTCTTCCACTGCAGTGTTCTGTTTCCTCGGAAGACAGATTCTACTGGAAGAGATAAGTGAACACTTGCAGACATGTAACCTTCATTGAGCTGTACTGAAATCTGATCCTTTAGGAATGGGTGTGGTATATTCTTGCTAGTACACTGTAAAGCTTCTATGATTGTTTAGAAAAATATAACTTTGATTCTGTGTTGACTTAAGTCATGCTTTTGTGGGGGTGTTGTGTAGAGAAACAAAATAATGATGATTATGTGAAAGGAGAACAACACATATTAGTATGTGAACCTAAAGGAACAACCTCTTTGTGATACATTAAAGTGCTCTGAGTGGCCTAGACATCACTACTGACTGCCAGAGGATATGGGACAAGGTAATATTTAATGTATACAACATAGTGTGCTTCTCCATCCTCTTTTGCTAGTACCTATATAACTAAGTATTAAATGATATCCATTAAAAAATACTTCTGTGGTGTTAAAATAAGAGTTTTGAAAAAAACCCCAAGGATGGCTACTTTTTAATTTTATTTTTACAAAATTATAATTTCACATGTCAATCCCTTCTCCCTTTCCCTCCTCCCCCAATCCCCAATTCCCCTCCTCCCTCTGCTCCCAATAGAGGGTAGGGCCCTCCACGGGGGCTCGCCAAATCAAGGATGGCTATTTAAGATATTAAATACCAGTAAAATAATTTTATAGTAATTTGAACACAACAAATAAAAACTCAATCTTAAAAAATTTAAAACCATATCAATTGAACATAAACAGAGTTCTCAGTGAGGCTAAAATAATATCCCATCTGAGCTACCTGAATCTCTCTAGCAGAGTTTCTCTGCACAGTAGTATAGAAGGAAGACTTTACCTAACACGTAAACATAGAATCATTCCTTTGGAAAAAAGTGTAGCCTGAGATCAAACATATTCATTTAAAGCCTTTTCCTTTATTCTCCTCTATTCTCCATGGATTTGTCTGATGTGGTTGCATTGTGGGTTGACTCACCTGTTTATTATGATTTGAGAAAAGGCTGGCTTTGAAAATGATACCAGAAAGACAAAGGACCTCCAAGTCTTTTTCTGGGACACTGGGCATTAGAAAATCTACCTAAAATCTGTGATTACCTCTTAAGGAAAGTGCTTCATGTCTATTCTTTGGAAAAGAATTAGCTTAGTTGCCACCTCATATTATAAATAAGAAAGACTTGTCAAATCTCATTTAAGAATCAAACGATTGCAAATTACTATGTGGTATACTATTTCTTTGTCGAGAAAAAGGATCAGAATTTAAAAGTGTGGCTAAAATCTTTAGGAGGGACACAAAAACACACATAATCTTTCCCCCATCAGTTCCATGAAACATTGCAAAATCATTTATGCCTGATTATGTATAAGGTTTTACATGTTGTTTAATAAAGTTAAAACTATTGGATATAATTATTCTAAAGACATGTGTAATCATTTTACTTATGTAATTACATATTTTGGACAGCATTATCTTAAGATAAGACTTAATGTGTAGGTGGAGTGTGTCCTGGGGTAGAAAGATTGGGTGCACAACAGCCACACATACTTTTTAATTTGAGTGAATATTCAATATAATTTAAAGTAATTATCCATTTATAATTATATCCTGGGTGAGATTCCATTTATATATATTTATGTCAATTATGTTTCAGGTTTATATTTTTGTTCCTTACATGGATCTTTCACTGAGAAGCTTAGCAATGGGTGTGATTTTCCTCCACTCCCCCATGCCACAGTTGCCATTGTGCTTTTGTCTTGTAGAGTCTAGACCTTCCTGCTGCATCTTACCTTCCCTGCTTTAGCCTCTTAGGAAAACTGGCTCTTTCAAGCCATTTACAGGGTATTTAGTAGTGTTTTGTGCTGTAAGATCCCTGATAGCTCTAGAGTTCTAGTAGTCTGAAAGTCCTAACAGTTCCAAAGAGCTTATCTGTCTTACTAAGAAACTATGTTTTTTTGTTTTTGTTTTTGTTTTGTTTTGCCAAAGAGCAAATTAATCTCTGGGTAGAAGAGAGCTTTCCTTATCAGCAAATAGTCAGATTCTTACTTTCTCTTGGCTTTGGGGATATCACGTGTCCAAACAGGAACTTATACAATAAATCAAGAAGTGACTTAAGAGCAAGAGTCAGGCTAAATGGTACACATTTATGCTATTTGTAAAGCTTAGGGTGGGGTGGAGGCAAAAAGCTATTAAGGAAGGCAGATCCAACCAAGCACAGTATGTATGGTAACACTTGTCCAGCAGTCTAAGGAAAGAACCAGAAAAAGGCATCGTTAGTCTAAAGGTTAGTGGGTACAGCAAAAAAGGTCACATGGAAAGACAGTGTATCTTTTAGAACTGTAGTATGTTAGTGTATTAAGTTGAGAGCTTTCAAAATTAGTCTTTCTCTTAATACATCAAAATAACTACAGAAAATTATGCATATAAAAATCTATTTATATGCTAAACTCTTGGTATTTGGCTAATATACATATACATATACATATATATAGTGAATTGTAAGCCTTATTACTTCTCTGGACTGCACATTTTATTTTTATATATTGTGGAATAGGACATAGCACATTAGTAATCTACAAAGTCTTGAAACTACTGTAATTCCACATGTTGTGAAGTAGAACCATTAGATTAGGGCAAGCATCATTTTTATCAGTTACAAAGGCCATGTCCCATGATAATGTTACAAAGGCATTTCAGTCAATATTTTCAACCCCCAGTTTCTGTCTATGTAACATGGGAGTAAAGATATCTTCCCTCCTTACTATCAGAGATTTTTTTTAAAGTTGAGGTAAAAATTAATTATTAGCTTCTTATTTTTAACATTTTTATTATGTTAAAATAAAATATTATATGTGTCTTTATATATGCCTGTGGACAACATGTGTGCTGCAGTGCCCACAGAAGCCAGAAGAGGGTGTCAGATCCTCTGGAAATGGAGTTGTAGCTAGTTGTTCTCTCCCATTTGGACACTGGGAACCAAACCTGGGTCCTCTGCAAGAACAATATTTTAGTTAGGTTTTTGATGGCTGTTATAAAATATGAACCAAGCCGGGTGTTGGTGGTGCACACCTTTAATCCCAGCAATCAGCAGGTGGATCTCTGTGAGTTCAAGGCCAGCCTGGTCTCCAGAGCGAGTGCCAGGATAGGCTCCAAAGCTACACAGAGAAACCCTGTCTTGAAAAATGGAAAAAAAAAGGAACCAAAAGAAGCTTTGGGAAGGAAAAGATTTATTTCATTTGTCATTACTGAAGGAAGGCAGGTCAGGAGCCTTGAGGAAAGAATGCTGCTTACTGGCTTGCTTCTTATGGCTTACAGCACCCAGGGCCACTTGCCTGGGGATCCTACTGCACATTGGGCTGGGCCCTTCCATATCAATAATCAATCAAGAAAATACCATAGCTTTGCACATAGGACAACCTGAGTCAAAGCATTTTCTTAATTGAAGCTCCCTCTTCTGAGAGGACTCTAGCTTGTGTCAAGTTGATAGAAAAAAATCAACATAAGCTCCAAGTGCTCTTAGTTGCTGAGCCACCTTTCCAGCCCAAAAGCTGCCTTTTAGAAGCTTCAAAATAATGCTATACCTATAAGAAGTATATGTGATTGGTCTGATTATTGTAAATGAAATAAAAATAATTCATAGAAAATGGTTGTAATTAACTGGTCAAGCCATGGAAGACCAGGAATAACTCTGCCAGCTATACATCCACAATGACAGTAACTTCCATTTATTTGTTGAATGCTTAAATGTGTTGATCTTTATCACTGTCCTTCCTGTAGTTATATGTTCATTAATCCAAATCTTTATTTTGTTTTTAACTTCAGGTATCCTGGAATTCATCAGTGTGGCCGTGGGACTAGTCAGTATCAGAGGTGTGGACAGTGGCCTCTACCTTGGAATGAATGACAAAGGAGAACTCTATGGATCCGTATGTATTATCATTTTCAATTATTATTATAATTCTTGAAATAATGATTTTAATTAAAATTTCTATCAAAATACATTATTTGTGAATGACATAAATTATATATTTACACATTTATATGTAAAAATTAGAAACCAATATCCGAAATTTAAGTGTGTTGAGGTCATAGTACAGCCATTCAGCATTATTTTTAAAATTTTCAACCATTATTGCCATAATCTCACCTGGTCTTCCTGGCCACTGTCCTGAGTCTTTCCGATTCCTCTATATTTTGATCATTCCTACCAGAAATAGAACACTGGGTGTCAGTTCTGGAAAAACACAAAAAGGATGCAATGTCTGGTGATATGAAGACAGAATTACAAAACAATTAGTAGAATTTTGAGAAAGCACATACACACAATATTCACAGTATGTGTTGGAATAAACAATTCTGATCTCACCTTTAAAATATATGTATATATGATGTATATATGACACACATATGCATGTGTGTGCGCGCACATGCACACACACACACACACACAGAGAGAGAGAGAAAGAGAGAGAGAGAGAGAGAGAGAGAGAGAGAGAGAGAGAGAGAGAGAGATATTTTGAAAATATAAGAAACCATTGGACTTCCACTTCATTTTCCTTGATATTAATAATAACATACTCAGAAGCCAATCATGGGGAATTTATCATTGAATAATACATTTATAAGATGATATCTGATTTGAAGAGATGAACTTTGGTTAGGAATTTAAGTTGTAGCAAGATCTTGACTATCCCAACTTGATAGCAGAGATTTAATGTTTGTGACTTTGGTATCTATCTCATGATGGGACAAGATAAACTACAGCCCCACTTAGTGATGGTGGCAGGATGGTGATAATACAGAGCACAGGAAAGCTCAAAAAATGAATTGCATATTTGAAAATAAAATCAACAGTTGGAATATTTGGTTTAAAGTTCCTTGAACTACTGGATAAAGTGATATTGAGGAAAAATTTGTATATGATGTATGAACAAAACACTATAACTTAACTTTACTAGAATATAGCTATAAACAAAGACATAATATAGAAAATTGAGACTTTTATGGGGAACTTATTTTGAAGGCATTTCTAAAATGCTGTATTTCTCTCTTTTCTCTTTTTTTAAAGGAGAAATTGACTTCTGAATGCATCTTTAGGGAGCAATTTGAAGAGAACTGGTATAATACCTATTCATCCAACATATATAAACATGGAGACACTGGCCGAAGGTATTTTGTAGCACTTAACAAAGATGGAACTCCAAGAGATGGTGCCAGGTCCAAAAGACATCAGAAATTCACCCATTTCTTACCAAGACCAGTGGACCCAGAAAGAGTTCCAGAATTATACAAAGACCTACTGATGTACACTTGATCAACCCAGAGCCAGTTAAATAACACTGAAGAAAATGTTCAGAACATTACAGTCTGTTTTTCACTGAGAGACTATATTTATGAAGAATATTGAGAATAAGAAATTAACTTGAAGCAAAGCAAGATCATTCTTCATAAATGGATTCTATTTCCTCAGACTCATTGGCTCAGTCTTACTAGTTGATTGAAGCTGAAATCAGCTAATCTGTGGATAATGTGAACCTTGCTGCTTATGCCTCACCTCTCTGGATAATGTTTACTTGGACAGTTACTTTAAGAAGAGATACTTCATGTTGAAGAAGTAGATTGAGATGACATAATACTGCCTCATAAATTCTGAGGACCTTGTAGAAATCTGCAGGTTAATAACATTATACATAAAACAAAACAAAAAATCAAAATTCTAGATGACTTTGAATTACAAAATATGCCACACCAAGATGGAACAGTTCTTTTAGAAGAATGGACCTATTTATACATTTTTCAATTTACAAATATTTATTATATATATTTATTTATTAAAGAGTTTATTTTTACTGGTATATGAAGACTATACAAAATAAAACAAACAAAAACAACAAAATGTGCTTTATTGTGCCATTACATTGTTTTGGTCTTGGGTTGTAAAGAAGACTTCATTATTATAACACATTAACCACAGAATAAAATGCTCATTTGTTTTTTAAAATTAAGTACAGTGTAGGTTATATTCTTATTCATTGACTTGCCTTCTAAATATGAAATGGATCCCTCCTGGCCTTGAAAAATGTTTTATTGATTTGTGTTGAATTTAACACAGGTTTGAAAGGGAATTAAACATTTTTATTTTATGCTTTTGATAACATTGATTTTTCAGGTGAGAGCTGTTCTATTAGAGGAGATACTTTTTTTTTCCTTTTTTAAAATTTAAATTAGAAACAAGCTTGTTTTACATGTTAATCCCAGTTCCCTCTCCCTTCCTTGCTCCCATGTCCCCACCAACCTTCTATCCCTTCCCTGTTTCCTTTCTGCTCCCCAGAGAGGGTGCGGCCTTGCATGGGGGAATCTTAAAAGTCTATCATATCATTTGGAGCAAGGCCTAGACCCTCCCCCATGCTTCTAGACTGAGAGAGTATCCCTCTAAGTGGAGTGGGCTTCCAAAGTCCATTCGTGTACTTGGGATACATACTGATCCACTACCAGAGGCCCCGTAGATTGTCCAGACATCCAAACTGACCCCCATATTCAGGTGTCTGGATTGGTCCTATGCTGGTTTCCCAGCTATCAGTGTGGGGTCCATGAGCTCCTCTTGTTCAGGTCAGCTGTTTCTGTGGGTTTCTCCAGCCTGGTCTTGACCCCCTTTGCTCATTACTCCTCTCTCTCTACAACTGGATTCCAGGAGTTTGGCCCAGTGTTTAGCTGTGGGATCTAGGATATAATATAAGGTAGTCATCAATCTCATTATTGGAGAAGGGCACTTAAGGTAGCCTCTTGACTATTGCTTAGATTTTTAGTTGGGGTCATCTAGTGCCAGATTTCTCTTTAAACCTATAATGGCTCCCTCTATTATGATATCTCTTACCTTGCTCTCCTCTATCCTTCCCCTGACTGGATCTTCCTGCTCCCTCATGTCCTCCTCTACCCTCCTCTTCTCCCCTTCTCTTTCTTCTAACTCCCTCTCCCCTCCCCTGATGCTCCCAATTTTCTCAGGAGATCTTGTCCTTTTCTCCTTCTCCAGGGGACCATGTATGTCTCTCTTAGGGTCCTCCTTGTTTCCTAGATTCTCTGGCAGTATGGATAGTAGACTGGTAATCCTTTGCTTTATGTCTAAAATCCATATATGACTGAGTACATACTTTTAAAATGAGAAAAGTCTAAGTACCCTAGGAAAAATCTTTTGTATTTAGAACTTCCAATGTTAAAGTTATCAAATAATATTATCAATTTATGTTTACTTATTTTCTAGGCTTCATATAAAAAACAGTTTCTTTTACCCTGTGTGATAATAGAAAGAATTAGTCCTTGTAGAACCTCCATTAACAATGACAAGGTCTTAACTACTGGAGTTAGGTGTTCTTCCCATCCAATATTCATTGATGGTAACCACACACTAGACATTGTGTTGAGTACTAAGGAATGTGATTATCAAAAGAATGTCATCCCTGCATAATGTGGGGTCAGAGAAAGTTTTAGAAAACAAGAAAATTAACAATACTCTAAGTGTGAACTGCAATGAACTTCAACAGGTTTCAGACACTGACTAAAAAGGAGAGATCAGACTCTCAGAGGACGGACAGTCCAGAGAAAGCTTCTCTAAGGAGGTGAAATTTCAGGTAGACTCCAAACATCAAAAAGGAGCTAACCAGACCAAAAAGTGAAAATAAGGGAAATAAAGAATATATGTCCCTTCAAGAAATCTCAGCTCCTGCTTGTTCCATTGGTGACTTCAAAGGCACCTGCCTGATGACCAGGCAGTTACCAAGGGGAATTTTCCAGGAGCTTTTAACCTAAAAAATACTTAGATTTGTATGAAATGTGTAACCATTTGGTTTCTAACTTGTTCATACAGATATTCATAAGGGGAGGGTTTTCTTTTATCTTTGATTCTTTTGATTCTTTTGAGACAGGGTCTGTGTAGCTCTGGCTGATCTAGAATTTGCTAGGTGAACTAGGCTGTAGTTGAACCCACAGACAACAGATCAACTTGGTAATAAATGTGAGCTGATGAGCTTCTGATGGGAATGGAACCTCTACCAGTGGAGCTAAGGGAATGGTCTCTGTTCTGGCTGTGATTCTGAGCATCCCTTCCTTTACTGGTTTCCCCCACATCTCACATTGTTGTGTAGAGTGATGTGATAGTCTTACCTCTGAGATCATGCTGCAGCTGTCTTGTTTTGGTATCATGAGTATCTAAGGCTGACTGCCAGGTTGAGCAGGAAGTTTATTCTCATCAAATCAATTCCCTGCATTGACTGCTTCTCTAAT
The DNA here is from genome assembly GCF_003668045.3 of Cricetulus griseus. NCBI lineage: Eukaryota > Metazoa > Chordata > Mammalia > Rodentia > Cricetidae > Cricetulus > Cricetulus griseus. Next base: position 45,431,868 of record NW_023276807.1, read on the forward strand.
AGGGATGCTGCATAGAGCTGGTTTGTCTTACTCTTTCAAATGGGAAGTTGGTGGAATTATATCTACACATTGCAGATTGTGAGATGAATGAAGGAGTTGGAACAGAGGGGATTCAGCAGAAACTAGACTACTAATTGCATGTAGATGATATTTTGTTTGCTTGAATCTAGATCTGAAAATCTCTCCTTCAAAACACAGTGCCACAGTATTTTCTTCATTTCATGATTAAACATTTTACTGGGCATTGTGCATTTTAGTTCCAGTAAGAGTGATCCTAAGATTAATTCTTGAGCTAGTTGCTTGTCCAAGAATGACTAATCATACATACCATCCTAGTCACAGAATCTAAGGATCAACTAACTGTGTCAAATAAAGCCCTTTTGGGGTCTTCCTGAGACCCCAAAGTAAGACAGGTTTTCTCCTGACATGGCAGGGATTACGAACCAAGTAAGTTTCCAGCTTCTGTTTCTCAATGATGACATAAAGGAAAACCCAAAGCAGAGCTGAAGCTAAAACTAGGTTTAAAAAAAGGGAAGGGGTGACAGAGATATCTGTGGAGACTTAGACTTGGATCTTGAAACCCAAACACGAGCTCTTAATTTTATGGTGAGGTTTTAGAACCTCCTGTTTCCTCCCCGCTTTGTTCTTTAGAGTAAAAGCCTGTATATGTAGCTCAATTAGCCTGGAATTCACTCATTAGACCAGGCTAGTCTCCAACTTACAGCAGTGCTTATGCTCTTACCTCCTCACTGCCTGCATATGCCTCACCAATCTCTCTCTCTCTCTCTCTCTCTCTCTCTCTCTCTCTCTGGTTTTTAGAAATAGGGTTTCTCTGTGACTTTTGAGGTTGTCTTGGAACTAGCTCTTGTAGACCAGGCTGGTCTCGAACTCACAGAGATCCGCCTGCCTCTGCCTCCCGAGTGCTGGGAATAGAGGCATGCACCACCACTGCCCGGCTTCAATCTCCTTCTTTTTAAATCAAAATGCTGATAGCTTTTTACATTGTGCCTATTCTATCACTGAATATTGGATATGTTTGGATTATAAAACTTGTCTTTTTAGTTTCACAAGTACACAGATTAAGAGCAACTGTGGTGTAGGAGTTAACTATGTGCACCCTAGGAATCTCTTCCATACACGAAAGGACATATATAATAATAATAAAGGACATTTTGGACTTTAGATGTCACTAAAGTATTGATAACCTTGAAGACACCTGGGAGAAGAATAAATTTATGTTTAGTTTCCTCTGAATCCCTGCACAGTGTCCATGCTTTTGTGCAATACCCCTCTCTGTGAGCAGGTGTGACTGCTCCCTAGAAACAGGATATAGAAAAGTGAGGGATGTTGTACCTACTATGCCAAATAAAACTGTCTTGGTAGTACATTTGCTGCCAGCAGGGATTCTCCTTGCTGAATGGATGAGGTAAATGCCATAGTGGGGGAAAGCCAGAGTATCAATAATCTGTAGGTGACCTCTAGGAGCCAAAGATAACATCCAGCTGATAACTAGCTCAAAGCCACACCCAGTCCTACAACTGCTAGCAATCAACTTCTGCCAGGAATATTAATGCAATTCTATTAACTCGATAACAATTCCATATGCTACTAATTTTTAATGTTTTTATGTAAATCTTTAATGTGAAAATGAAAATAAGTAATAGCATCAAGATATTTTTGTATGACCCCCAAATCAGATAGGTCTAAAGAACCCTCAAATGAACCATGTTAATTCATGTATTTCATACTGCTACCCCAAAGGCTTCATCAGGCTTTGAAGTTATATTTCAATTATGTGGAACATATGCATGCCTTGCACTTGTAGTAATGCACTTATAGAATGTTCTGTAAGTAGTAAGTAGAAACATTTAATTTGCATTATTGTATTGCTGAAAATGTCCTACCATGTTTTCCTTCTATCACAACCTGGATTATTCATGATTATCCTAGAATGTGTTCTAATCAGTTTTAATTGGCTTTTCTAGTTTTTGAAACAGCATAGCTTGATCTCTATCGTGGAAAAGCATCCCCCAATCCACAGCCATTGCCTATAGGGTTGTGCTTGGTAGGATATTTTAATATCATAGCTCTTCTTCATACAGAGCCTCTGACAGCCAAGGCTGAAACACATATCAGTGACAGCATGTAAAAAAGTTACCACATGCACTCAAAATGGCTTTGGTCACCATCAGATTGAGTCACCTTACATTCAGGTTCCCAAAGTGCATCCAGGTTGTATTACAACCTTGTGCTACAGACATGCTTGGTAGGACCAGTTCTCAGAACAGAAATGCTAGAGAGCTGTGAGAATAACAAAAAAGAATCAAAGAAGGCCTATGGTTTAAGAGTGAGCCCCCAAAGGCCTTTTCTTGTTTTGAAATTCCCATATTCCTTTGTGTTAAGATATTTAGCATATCGTTGTTCCTCGGTCTACAAACTTCCCTTATGGTTCATGGCTCTTGCAATACACAAGTTCTCTAAGCATAACAGTCATTACCATCTTCATGAGAACACCTGTGACTACTTGTAACCTACCCTCATGGTTAGACTTGGTGTTGTTCCCTCCTGGAGGAAGGGTTGTGAGGACTTACATTAGAACCTCATTACTCTATATCTCTCCCAGCTGTATGCAATTTCTGAAGTCTCAGAGGCTTTGGGGGTGGTAGAGCATATAAAGTGTGGAAGATTAACTAAAAGGGAATCTCTTCTTTGCACTGTTGTGGGGGAGCCATCATTCATGCTAAGGCTAGACTTTACGATGGTGTAGCTATTTGGGAATCATCAAAGCTTCTGTAAAAAGCTCCTCACATATAGACCCAATAAACTCATTGATTCTCCAAGCTAGACTCAGGTGAAATCAGACTTTGGTCTGTTGTTGGTAACCTTGTCTAGGGTGAAGAGACATTTGTTCACATCTCTCTGGAAACGTTCACACAGCAACAGCTTCTGATTGGTTTACACATTTTCTTCCAAAGAGAATTTGAGTATTTATTTTGTATATTTCTGGTAGCCTGAAGTCACTATATTTCTTTATTTCCTCAAGAACCCCCAGGCCCCAGTCATTACTGCTGTAGGGAGCAGAGGGCGTTAGGGTCAGTTCATGTTTACCTAACATGGCACTGATATAGACATCCAGTATTGGCTAAGATGCCTAGTGCTGTACATCTGGGGGTGAGGGAGTGGGGGCATTGAGGGTGGGGAGGCAGGGGTATGAGTCAGCACAAATTGGCTAACACTAGGTGCTTGGGGAACCCAATAGTAAACAATGATGTAATCTGTTATATAACTGCTTTTGGCAAAATGCCACTTTAATGTGGGTTCTGTATAAATATGTCCCAAGACCAAGGGTGGGTGCCCTAGCCCTGAGTACTTAAAGTATGTAGCATGTGCTTGAGGAGCTAAGCATCTTTAATTTCCTGGCCCCCTTTGATTCCCTCTCTGTCCATGCCCCCAGAGCTCAGGCCCATCAGATTTATAAGAAAGTCTAAGTTTGTAACAATGTGTTTAACAACCAACCAAAATTGTTCCCTGTAAGAACCATGTTATGCTAAATTCAGTGAAGAAATTGCCTCTATTGCTTTCTCTCTGGTGCATTAATAAAGGTTCTGGACTTAACACTCTATTGCTTCAGGTATCTCCACGATGATGAATGTCACGAAGTATTCTTGAAGTTTTCCGGGATCTATTGACTAGATTGCTACTTCCAACCAGTTGCTTAGGGGAAACAGCACTTGTGAAGGGAGAAATTACTTTGAAGATAATGAATACAATTGTACAGCCAATCAGGTTTTTTTTTTTTTTCTCTGAAACTGGAATTTTGGTGGCCACCACACTTTGCACTATTTGTAAGTAATGGTCCTAGAGATATGAGAGCCAGAGGGTAGAAATCAAGTATAGCATTTCTTAGAAGCAGCAGTGTACTTTTAGCATCAATAAACGTGTTTTTGTTCTAGAGCTAGCTTTAGGATTTTACCACCGTTCTCTGAAGGCTGGCTCAGCACTTCTTTGGGGATGATAATCCTGCTCTACTGATTATAATATTTAAATTTAATGGCAGAGATCTCATTTACCTATTCTTCCCTGGCAGTGACCAATTATCAGCAACTGATTCCCGTGGGTAGCAAAAGGACTCAATGATTACTCTAAGAATTGTGATTTTAACTGCAGCAAAATGAGTAGCTGGAGACTGACTTAAAAAAAAAAAACACTGAGGAGTCATGTTTTGGTTCTATGGGCTACATAACATGTAAGACATCATGCTTTACTATTTAATGTTGAACATGCTACATGATATAAAAGTGGCAGTATTCATATGTAGCAATTTCTTTACTTTCTGTTTAGCCATGTGGCTTTTAAGAATAAACTCTTTTTCTTATTGGGTTCATAATTTATTTGCTTCTCATGCATCACCCCTCCCATTCCCTACCTCCCCGAGGGCAGGTTTTCTCTATGTAGTGCTGGCTGTCCTGGAACTCCTTGCTCTGTAGACCAGGTCCTCCTCAAACCCAGAGAGATCTGCCTGCCTCTGCCTTCCAAGTGCTAGGATTAAAGGCAAGCTTCATCATGACTATACTGTCCTAATGGCCCATGGATATTTTCTTTTGCTAAGTTGTTGTGTTATTGATAGCCATCAAATTAATGAGATAAGACAGGGCCCTGGATACAACTATTTCTAACTGCCAATCAATAGGGCATCTTTGAAATGAATAGATTATCCACCCGAGTTACACAAAAGGCTTCTATTTAAACTCCATGTCCCTAGATTATAACATGGTGCTTGAGAGTTTGTTCCCAGAGTTAAGATAATAAAGGTATGATTCTGGCTAAATGAAGGTAAAGTACACTGGTCACCAAAATCAAGAGATCTGCATTTGCTATATCAGTGACCATGGATTAGTAAAAGGCTGATGTAATGTCCTTTTCTATTTTAGACTAGTCAAACCAGTTTGATAGAAGGATAAGTGGTGTTTGGGGTTATTCTCAGTTTCTCCAACACCCCTATTATGTAATTTGGTGTAGTTCTACTGCAGCTTGGCATCATTTTATATTTGCAATTGTGCTGATGCTGAATTGTCCCAGAGATCCTTTTTCAGCACAGTGCTTGCTTGCTCCTGTTCCTACCTTATAGAACTGCAATAACTCTCTTGCAATTAACCACTCATGGAAAACAGATTCCATTCCAGGAAAACTTGTTTGGATCTCTGCATCTATCCATTACCATGTCTTAGAAACCTTAGTTGCTTCTTTCTGGATCCTTCAACTGCCTGATGAATTTTCTTTTTGTATTCAAATCCCCCAGAACCGCTGCTCCTTACTTTGTGTCTAAATGCTCTTGAGATTCTTGAATATTGTAAATTGTTCTCAGCAGGTCACAGGATTTAGTGTCTCTCCAGGTGGGTCTGATATTCAGTGGACCTGCCTGCTAAGAACCATAGAACTATTTGTCCTTTTCTTTGAAAGACTGGGTCAGATCCCCAGACTGTAGGTTTCTTAAATTTAAAGAGATCAGAAAATAAATCAAAGAAAATGCTTTAGAAGTTGTCCTTTGTTTTTCATGTGCAGGGAGACGTCTATCCTCAAGATTTACGAAGTCCTTGTTTCTGAGTTCCTTCTCTTGGCTCAGTTCCCAGTCATTTTAAAGTGGCTTGTTACTATCTGTGTGGAGACTTTGCCAAGGTTGTTGCCATGGCTACGGTGCCGGCAAATTTAGCTGATTCTTGTGTCCTATTGATCTCTAAATCTTATCAGCTCACTAGCAGTCTTCTTATGAATTTGAGGTCACATTAGCCTAAATCTAAAATGCTTTTGTGTTAGCCGCAGGAAAATTATTATGCAGGTATTACATAATTCCAAAGATTTTCATTAGCCAGCATTACCACAGTTTCCCATGAAATTCATGCTCTCATTGAGTTTTTCAGGGAGTAGAAACCCAACCCTTTGAAAGCAGACTTAAATTTCGGAGCAGGGAGGGAGGTCCATACAGAAGGATGTGGAGGGAGGAGGGACAACTAACAATAAGGATGTTTAATAAAGTCTTAAGGAATTGTATTACTTTATACTTACCCTAAATTATATGCAATATCTATACATCTATAATCTATATCTATGGAGTTATGCTACTTAGGATTACAATGTTTCCCATAAGAGCCATGGAGTATTTAACAAAACTCCAGCACTAAGCATAAGAAACCTCTGTTTGAGTTGTTGTTCAGGGTAGTCTAAGAGATTTCACAAATAATATAGGCTATTGATGCTCCCTTGGTTGCTTCTCAGAAGTCTCTGTTGCTGAAGATACCACAAACTTCAGATACAAGACTCAAAAGCTTCAAGCTGGGTCTAACCTGAATGCCTTCTTCCTGAGTTCTAGCTTTCATAGTACCAGAAAGTACTATGTAAATATCCAAGAGTGGGAAGAAATCCTATGCAGTTGTGATGTCATTGAAGTATAACAATGACCAACATGGCAAGAAATCCATAAAAGTGCAATAGTAGCACTCATATCTTGGCAGTAACCAACATCTATCTAATTGGACTTAAGGCTCACTCAATAGGAGAGGTATCATGACTTGTACTAGAAACTTATCCAACTAGTAAAGCCTAGTGACATCATCAATCTTTAATGATAACCATTACCACTGGTAGACCAGCATAATTCCTAACTGCATTCTAAAACTGATCCTATGTCCACATATGAGTGTAGCTATCACCTGCCATCATAGAAGCTTCTCTTTACAGCACATGAAGACCATTAAAGAAACCACAACTGGACATAACGTAGAGGTCATGTGGAGCCCAGCCTCAACAGATACATCTATAACATAACTGCTATACAGAAGGCTCAGGGAACTCCATGGAAGGGGGAGTGGAAAGAATATAAGATATAGAGGATCAAGAAGTCTGCTGTGAGATTGTGTCTTCTAGAAATGTCAGGTAATTTACACCCATGATACCTCAACAATATGGTTTCCTAAACAGGACCTGATCAATGATAATATCAATAGACATATCACAGGGTCCTACCACTAGACAAAGAACTACAGACAAGGAATGACTGCTGAAAGAGGGAAAATTAGTCTCTCCCATGGGCAATCCCCCTAATTTATTATTCAATATGTGCATATATATGCACATATTGAATAATAAATTCAATAATAAATTATACATATATATATATATATATATATATATATATATATATGATGAAGGATTTGGGAAGGGTTGAAAGGAGGGAAGGAGGGGACATGGGAGGGATTGGAGGGAAAACAGGGAAAACAGGGAAGCGAAGTAACACAATTATATTTTAAATAAACATTTTAATGAAAACAAAAATATAAAAATAAATAAAAAGTTTAAAAACAAAGTAAACTTTCTTTGACTATTTAGTCTACTATCTGGAACTTCCCAATATAGGATAAAATGATTATTAATATTAATTATGACCCTAGAAAATATTTTCTAAATGTTAATGTAGAGAACAACATATTAAATATAATTTGCTAATTATTTTTAAAAGATCGGTTTCTAAAGATAATCCTCTGGGTCTTTGTTTTCATCTGTCTTTTTGGTCTGAACAGTAGCTATTTCAAATTTCTCCTCATTAACCTCCTTGAACCTTTGATTATCAGTTTTCTGACCAGTATTATTTTACTATTTCTTGATGTTCTCCTTTTTTTGAATCATCAAGTGCTTGCATTTTTGAATTATCAAGTAGCCCATGCTGAACTGGAAGTTGTTATGTAGCCATGGATGGTCTTAAACTCATGGTGTTCCTCATTCCTCAGCCTCTTTTTTTTTTTTTTTTTTTTTTTCTTGTCAAGGCCAACTTTATTGAAACCAAGGGGATTTTTAAAGAGAAAGAAAGAAGCAGAGAAAAGGGAGGTGGGGGAGAAATGAATGTTAATTGCTCTCAGGCAGGTATCTGGAATCTCCTGTCTTAAGGAAGTGGGGGAAGGAATAGGTGTTAGTTGCTTCTCAGGCCAGGTATCCAGAATCTCCTATGTTTATCTCAAGCACTAACTAAGGAAATGGGGGAAGGTGTTAGTTGCTTCTCAGGCCAGGTCCCGGAACCTGAGGGGTGGGATGCTAGGCTAGCTAGGCATGGGGGGTCGCCAAGGCTGGCTTCTGACACCTGGAGGCACACCAATCCTGAGCCTGTGCACACCCCTAGACACTCCCCTTACACTGCCCTACAAGATCTTTATGCAGCCACTTCGAACTGTCTTTGCTAGCCATCCACCATGGCGGGTGGGTGAAAGACCCAAGCTAACATGGGGTTAGCTCGTTAAACAACAATAAAGACGCATGCTGTTTGCAGCAAGTTTTCGAATCTGCTTGGTGATTGGGGTGACCGAGGTCCTGGGCTGGGACCCCGGAGGCCATTCCTCAGCCTCTTTAATACAAGCATATGCTTCTATGTAGCATATACATACACAAGTATATGCTACTCTGCCTGGTTTCTTATGGGAGATTTCATAGTTTAAACTTCATATCCATATATAAACCAGAGATTAAGTTTTGCTCATGAAATGTCTAGAACTTAAAGATACACAGTATGCATTTATCTACATGTTACTAAAGATGCTTGAAAACTATATACATATCACTTCATCTATTGTAGTTTTAAAAGTACAAACTCAAGAATAATTTTAAGACAGATACCTATGGATGCAATGTATAGAGATATAAAAATATCCCGATCCATTAGTATACTTGAGTGTCTTCTCATGGCTTACCTTTTCCAAGTTATATTTAGAAGAAATAATCCACATTAGTTCTTTTAGACGCTCTAATGGAGTTTATGGTGTAGAATGTTCATTAGGCAGTAATAGAGAGTCAGTAATTGCAAAAGGAAAGACAAGAGAATAAAATTGGGCAGGAAGGTTGGTATGTGCAATGGATGTCAGCCAGGTTTGCCCACCTTGTCAGGGAGAAGTAGAGCTAAATGGCCCTAATACTCTGGGTTAAGTTGACTAAAGGCTTCTTTTATGTTTTCTCAGCTCAGTTGCTACATATGGACTGCCCAGGGAATGGAACCTCTGTAATCAATGCAGGTTGTGAAGGGACTGAACGAACTTGTGCAGTTGGAGGGAAAAAGAAAACCTTCCTTGCACAGCAGTGAGACAGAGGGATGTAATATTGAGGGTGACTGTCCATATCACAGTAGTCTACCACTCTTTGCTTTGACCCACATTTTCCTAAGTTTGGAAAGTATTTCCAGGATTCCATCAGCTCTATCTTGAGGAACTTTGAACAAGTACAGCGGAATAAATCCTAGTCCCTGCCACTGAAGGTGGACACATAGTCATGAGGGATAGTTATACTCTTTATATAGGGTTGCCCAGTCTCCATTTCCTTTAATCTCACTTAGTTGGCTGCTACTCTTGGTGACTTTGGGTAGTGCAAATCAGAATTTGACAGTGAGGATTCTGTGCCCTTGGATTTCATAAATGTCTCAGACTGGGGTTGTTGAAAATGTTTCATTCAATTTACAATTTTCAGAATGTAGTAAGAGACACTGAACTTGGTTCTATACACTTTTCTTCATGTTCCAATTATTGAATACCAGCCTGTCTCTTACTAAGGGTAAGATGCCAAGATAATGACTCTTGTATTTCTTGCTGGCTACCACCCACAAGGAAAATGAAGTAACAAGGGCAGTCAGTTATAGGCTATAGCTTAATAGGACTTTTGATATGCTTGCTTGAAGAAATTCCTCTCTGAGAACCAGGATCATCAAAACCACTGAACCAAAGTCTGGGAGTGAGATGTATAAACACCCCAGCTGCTGTTGAGAATGATGGTATGCAGAGATGTTTCTTCCAATATTTCTTAATTCTTTCTCATTGGGAATATAGAAACATCTGAATCATGGATTTATGCTACACTGTGGAAAATAAGGCTTCGCCACTGAAAAGTATCACTTCTGAATTTGACCTTTATTAGAGACTTCACGAGATTACTGAGCTTCTCATCAAGATCACAGCTGGTGGATGGTACAGAAGTTGTCAAGACTAGTGCATCTTTTGGCTATGGACTTACTTCCCATTCCTACTCTTCTCTGTGAGATCTTGCGAATAAGGACAAATTCTTGCATGGTGATGCTGACTGAGACACTGTGGGCTGGAAAAAGTCTATTCCTCTTGGAATAAACTATATGCTTTCCTATGTTACCTTAGCTACTTCCCCCATTGCTATGATCAAACATCCAAAAGAAGCAACTGAAGGGAGGGAGGGTTTATTTGGGCTCAGGTTTTGAGAGGATATGGAGTATCTTCATAGGGAAGCCATGATGGGGTCATGGTGGATGGTGGCCGTGGAAGCCAGACCATGAAGCTACTTGCTTTTATGTTGATAGACCAAGAAGAAGAGAGACTGGGGATAGGTAGGCTGGGCTACTACTCTCAAGTGACCTGCTTCCTCATCCCCAAACAGAATTACTGGCTGGGGACCAAGTGTTCAAACACATAAGCCTGAGGAACTTATTATATTCAGCCCATATCATGGTTCTAAGAGGCACAAGTGGCTAGAGAGTATCTTTGAGGAATGATGCCTTATTTGGCTTTTGTTGTTGGAATGTTGTACATACAGAGACACTGGTATATCTTTACTGCTCTGGTGGAAGTTCCACTCAAAGCCCCTCCCCTATCACTCTCCAAACACTGATGCATCTCAGAAAGCCTGCCAAATGATGACCCCTCCTCAGAGATGCTCAAGATCACACCCACAGGGTTTTTAAACTGACCCCCAGAAAACATATACATAATTTTCCGGTCTCTCTTTCCCATCTACTCTCTGGTGGGCTGGAAAAATCATCCGTTATATGCATTAAATGTGGGCTTTTTTACTAATTTGGTTTGCTCTGTATTGCTGTCTTGATGGAGAGGCTTATTGGGGTGCAGAAACTTTTCATATACATTTTGCAAATTAGAAGCCCACGATGCTTGGCTGGTATCTAACCTCTATTTCTGATACCACAACCACAACTTCATGTGGCGATTATTTGAGCATGAGAATGGCCAAAGCCATAGACTGGTTGAGATTATCTTGCTGAGCAATTTTGTGTACTTGATTAATGCCTATTCTATGATGAGAGCTCTTCAGTAGTCTTAGTTTATTTCCTTCTTCAGGGATTCACACACACTAGTCAAGTACTTCTACCACTGAGCTACACTCCCATTCTAATGCTTACACCTTGTTCCCTCTCTCTCCTCACTTGATCCACCCATTCTAGTCCTCACTCCACCCATTCATAATCCTTTCCTAGGGAGATCTACCTGATCACCCAGTCCTTTACTCTATATCAAACTTCTGTGGTTCTATAGATTATAGCTTGGTTTTCATAGATTTAATAACTCATATACACATATAAGTGAATACATAGCATATTTGTCTGAGTTACCTCACTCAGGATTATTTTTTTTAGCTCTAGAAATTTTCCTGCAAATTTCGTGATTTCATTTTTTAATGACTGAGTAATATTCCATTATGTTAAATACCCCATTTTCTTTAACAATTCATCTGTTAAGGAACATCAAGGTTGTTTATAATTTCTGGTTATTAGGAATAGAGTAGCAATGAACATGGTAGAACAAGTATCTTTATGGTAAGATGACACATCTTTTGGGTATATGAACAAGAGTGATGTATCTGGAATTTGAGATAGATTAACCCCCATTTTCCTGAGGAAACACCACACTGATTTCCACACTGGCTGTACAAGTTTGTAGTCCTGCCAGCAATGGATGGATTCTTCTGGGATCCTGCTAGATGTGGCCACTGGAGGTTCCAGGTAAAATGTGTTTCTAGGTATTGGGAGCTGACACTTAGGAATGGGGATGGTCTAGGAATGGGATACTGAAGGGGTTCACAGGAGGAAAAAAGCAGAATGTTGCACAAGGATCTGCTTAGTCCCCTGGGGCTGGGGGCTGAGATGAGAGGGTGGATGAGTCAGGAGAAGGATGGAGGAAAACTGTGTGACCCACTGGGAGCAGAGAGGAGGAGGCCACAGCAGGTGGTCTGTTATAAAGTTGGGGGTGATACTGACAGATTGGATTTAGAGAAGAGGGGGAGGTGATTACCTGTATTTAGCCTACTTCCTTTTGGCTGGAGTAGACTATACATTTCAGGGAATGTATACTGATATTGAGGGCTATGGTAATGTAATGAGCAGTGGCAAAGGTTGGAAGAGAAGATCTGTGTGAACCATTGGAGATATGGGACATGAGGGAGCGGGCTGCAGCAGGTGGTCAACTACAGAATTGGGGGTGATGCTGGGGCTTGCATTTGGGGAAGTAGAGGGAGAGGTGAAGATCTGGGGTTAGTCTCCTTGCTTCCCTGGCTGGAATGTATATATTTTCAATAAGCTTGGAGTGGAGCATGAAAAAGAGGAGAGAATAGCAGGCCTGGAAGAATGTCCTTCAAGTTGGCTGTTTGTCTTTGCTTAGATAGAACAATGAGGAAGTTTTTGTATTTCTACTCAGAGAGGCAAAATGAGCGGATATCTACTATAGCCAATTCTATAAACAATGTATTAATAAATAAAAAGTAAAATATTGATATGGCAAAAATGTGGCATTGCTTTCTAGTGTGAGAAGAAGACATATGTACTATTTGTTCTATAGGAAAATCAGAATTTAGTCTTTGAATATATTGTCACTATCATCTAGTTCAATCACTTCATTTTGCAAACAAGAAAAATCTTTTATCTCATTGATTCTTTTCAATAAAACCATGAAACAGTTTTTTTGTTGTTCCTAAGTTAGTAAATTTATCCACTCGCTTTTAAAATTCTCTTTTATGATGCTGGCTAGCAATGGTGAAATTAGCATGTTTTGATCTTTGTGCAAGTTGTTCAGAAAGAACTTAAAAGAAGTATTTAGGAAAATCCAAGTGCTGAAACATTTAAGATATGCTTTGTGGTCTCAATTTTCTGTGATTGTCAGCCAGAAAGTCTTCTGATTAAGATGGCTTGCCAATTCCCTGCCAGATACATTATTTATCATACTAATGGGGATTTCCTATTCGAGATGTTAAAGACTAAATGTTGCTAACGTCATTTCCCTGAAAATAATTGGTATAGTGAAGTTGATGTTATAATAATCATTCCATTAAATTAGTTAAGAATAGGACAGAGGTACATGAAGACAAACAGGTAATTTTCTGAAATACAGTAGATTCAGGTGGGTTAAAGAATTTTAATTCATTATTAACAGTGAAACTTGAAGCTGATTGTAATTGAATTTATGTTTCTTCTTCTGAGATCTATTTTTTGTAAGAGTGAAATAACTTTTTATCAATGACTGCATTTAGTTAGATTAAAATGGCAGTTAATATAACGTAGTTTGGTGTATAGATTTTAGAAGACCATGAATACTTGCTCTGAAGTGAGGTAGGCTTTAGGAATATGTACACATAGGTAATTAAATTATTAAGGACTATAAATTTTAGTTAGTGTTAACCATATAGCAAAAATATGAGGATCTGTGATTATAGGCATGTATCATTAGGCAAGGCTTATTTTTTTTCTTTTTTCGAGACAGGGTTTCTCTGTATTGCTTTGGAGTCTGGTCTGGAACTTGCTCTGTAGACCAGGCTGGCCTTGGACTCACAGAGATCCTCCTGCCTCTGCCACCCCAGTGCAGGGATTAAAGGCCTGCACCGCCACCACCTGGCTCATGGCCAGGTGTATTTTTATGATTAAAAAATTTTACAATCAGAGCTTGTTATATGTTCTGTGAAGGAAAATAATGTGCCCTAAGAAACCCTACAAGAGGTAATTCTTTCAACTGAGACAATCAGAATAGGCCTTCCTTATGTATGAAAATGATCCTGCGTGTGTGTAAGGCAGAATGTCTGTAGATAGTAAGCCAGGGGTCAGAATGAAAAAAGCCCCATGGTGATGAAAGGGTCTGATATATCCAAAAAATTAGAAGGTCAGAGCATCTAAGGTAATCAATGCAAGCAAAAGCAACATATGATGAGATGGACATGGGTAATATGGCCATCATCATATGGACATATGCCATATCATGCAGGCTCATTTGAATGTTTTTGTTTCAAAGCATTGGAAGGTTAAGGAGAAAGGCAACATTTCATCAATGTCTTTTAAAAGGCAACGCTGACTACAATAGAGACAACACATTAGGGCAGGATAAGAGTGAAAGAAAGTATTTTTTGGCAATGTGAAGTTATATTAATCTAGAAAGAATTGGGATAGCTTAGATGGAAATGTTGGCAGTGAAAACAAAGAATAGTTGAATTGAGTCAGAGTATTCTGAAGATAAAATTGGGGAGCTGTAGAATATTAAAGATGGGAAGAAAAAAGACATGTCAAGATGTATCCAGATTTTTGGTTCCAGCAAATGCACAAATATATGTTGAAGATGTCCAATAGTATTATTTGTAGAGATAATTCAAGACTAGATGAGGCAGTGTATTAGAGAAAATGAAAAGTTCAGTTTTTGAAATGCTAATTTTATGATGCCCTGGAGATGAACAACCAAAGAAAGGCCAAGCAAGGAAGTGAACACATAGGTCTGAAAATGTTGGCTGGAGGTGTAAATTTCCAGTTATTAGCATACTGGATATATATTAGACCAAATAGAAGAGGAGACATCATTTAAAGAGAGGGGAGGAGAAAATCAGTGAAGTGCCACATCACATGATCTAAATGAAGGAATAAGCAATCAACCATGTTGTGTGTCACATGAGATCTAAACATTGACTAAAATTGATTAAAATTGGCATTTTGACAATCAATGGTGACTTTAAGAGCAAGGGGAACAGATGTCACATTAGAGAAGGCTGAACAATGAGAAATGACAAAGTGGAGGGAAAAAATAGAGACAATTATGGCGGACACCAGTAATCAGCTACTCATTAGCACTTTCCTCAATGTTATCAAACCCCTATTCTTCCAAGGATTTCTGAGTGGTCAAGTCCTTCAGGGAAGTACTCCCTCAGAATTTTGGGGTTGAATTGATATTGTCTATACCAATCATAGTAGTTATATTCATTTTGACATGTGGTTTGTTAAGCTATGAAAATGCTAAAAACTAATATCAGGGTTAACCAAGCAGCTTCAATTTGGTGACATTATTTACACATAGATTATATGTAATCATTTTATTCTGAAAACACATTACTATCTGACAAACCTATTGCTATTTATTGCTTTGTTGCTATATATTAGATGTTGCAGACTATACTCTATCACTCAAGCTAGGTCCACAAGAACCATGTAAGACACAGTTATTATTATTTTTTCTGACTAATGAGCCAAGGCACAGAGGAAGTAGCTAAAGTGTCCATGGTCATAAACAGGTAAATGGAAGGGACTGGCCTTCATAAGACATGAGATTGTACATTCTCTACAAAATAGTCTGTTATATATTGCATCTATCCAAGGGGTATTTTACTTCTATGCTCGTCTGCACTTGTCTGTTTTCTTCCTTGCTCAGACTTGCCCTTTTGATTCCACTGGCTTTAAGCCAGCTATATTGCACATGAAGATTAACTATGTTGATTTTACCAGGCTGACCCTATTGGAAGATAAGCTTTCTCTGAAGATGCTGGGGGAGGGCGTGGGCTATTTAAGCACTGACCACAATAAGAGCATTATTTGTCAAATTTATTATTGTATATAAAGAAAAGACATTCATGGCATTATTTATAAAATTGTGTCAAATGCATACTCTGAAGATTTATGCAGTATTTCCAGAGCCTGATTTTGATACAATAGTTGAGTTTCTTTTGGAAATATGCAGATCTGTAGTGTTTTGAAAATCAAGAGTAATTAGCACACATTATGTTTGGTAGGAATTAGAAAACTATATTTTCATTTATGACACTGATGCTCTAAGGTGTAAGGACAGTTCATAACTTTCATAACTTGTTTTATCATCTCTAAAATAGACATACATACCATACATAGATTTCATGTTTTCAAATCTAAAACAAACAAAACAACCTAAAATGATATTTTCTTGGCATTGTAAAATTACTTGGCAATCAGTAATTTAGGTACTTGGTCACCAATAGTTTAGTATAGGTGATAGAATAAATGGATGGATATGCAAATAGAAAATAAGTTGTAATCAAAACACATTAAAAATCCCACAGAAATGCAAGGTGGTAGATGTTAAAAATGATACTGGGTGGAGAGCACTAAAAATGGACTATTACTGATACTAACTGCAAACTGAAAAATGGAAATACACGTGAGATGCAATTGTATATAAACTCAATAAAGATGGTCATTTTTAGATGGTTCTATGAGGTGAGTATAGGAGTCACAGAAACCAGTTTTCCTCCTATTTCTAAAATCCAGAAAATAATTAATGAGCCCCAACAGGGCTTTCAACAGAGTAAGAAAGAGACAGTATTTCTTTAAGCTATTGCTTATTAATAAACCATCTCAAAATGAACACAGCAAATAATGATTATTTCTCATCAATCTATGGATTGGCTGAATGGTCCTTTTCCTTGGGTTCTTTCCTGAGGCTACACTGACATAGTTTTATCAATGTGGTTTAATGGCACAGAGAACAAGTTCAAAGTACATGGTTAATTAGACTTTTTTGAGCCATATTTGCTTGTCCCATTGGTCAAATAAGTCACATGTCTAAGTATAGCAAAAGGAAGAGGAAAGATGGACTATACTATGTGACAAGAGGAGTGGCAAATGCTTATGACAAGTTTCAAGTCTATCACAGATGGCACAGGAAGAAAACGATATCTGGAGGAAAATGAGATGTGGTAAGTAAGAGTAGGGAAGATTAGGGATGTCGAGTGAGAAATAGTGGTGCATCGATAGAAGCAATGACTACAAAAATGAGATTGGGAGATTGACTGATAATTGAACAGGAGATTGGATTTGAGGGGTTTGAGACTATGCTAAAATTTCTGCTAGTAATCCCAAGTGGGCAAGAGGGTGGATCCAGGAGATTGCTGATCTGCAAGCTAAGAGGTGATGGCAACTTCAGGTTCTATTAAACAGAGTGATAGAGGAAGAGCTGATATCTTCATCTGACCTACACATGTGTGCACACACGTACACACGCTCTTGGATGCTAGCATTCACATACTCATATGTATGCAGATACCTACATACTAAATAAAGTAAATAAATAAATGTTTAAACTAGCTATAAGAACAGGAAAAGACAGAAGAAACTTTGATGCATATTACTACATAAAAGAAGCCAATATGAAAGATTGTCTAGTATATGATTCCAATAAGATTAAAGCAAAAGAACAGAGCAGTGGTTCTCACCTTTCCTAATGTTATGACTCTTAACAGTTCCTCATGTTGTGGTGACCCCAACAATAGAATTATTTCATTGCTATATCCTAACTGTAATTTTGCTACTGTTATGAATCATAATGTAAATATCTGATATACAGAATATCTGATATGTGAACCCCAGGTTGAGAACACTGGTATATAAGGACAGTCTATAGGCTAGTAGTTGTCAGGCAGGACTAAGTGAGGAATGAATAGAGTTTTGACAGGGTGACAATATTTAATTTATAATGGATACTTGTCATTATACATATGTCAAAGCTTACATAGTTTACAACACTCAGAGTGTACTTTTATATAAAGTAGAAATTTGAGGTAATAAAAATGTGTCCATAAAAGTTACTGAGTATAACAAAGGGATGTCAACAATGGGGGAGACTGTTCATTCACAAAAGAAAAAGGATAGATTTGAGAGTCAGACAACATAAGTTGAGTTCTGATCCCACAACTTACTAGCTGTCCAACCATGGATGATCTTTATTTTCCCATTGTAGATATGGATCCAGTCATAATCTTTCTACATGTTTCAGCAAAAACTGATGAAATTGAAAATAAAAAATAATTAAAAATAATTGTTGAAAATTTAATTTTATCCTGATCCCACAATCACTCTTTCTTGTAGTCAATGTAATGTGACTTAAGAACCTAAAATTTCTCAGAACCAAGTCAACTTCCAGAGACCTCTATACCTAATCTCAAATAAATTTTT
Source organism: Cricetulus griseus (assembly GCF_003668045.3). Taxonomy (NCBI): domain Eukaryota; kingdom Metazoa; phylum Chordata; class Mammalia; order Rodentia; family Cricetidae; genus Cricetulus; species Cricetulus griseus. The sequence goes on from NW_023276807.1 coordinate 45,449,878, forward strand.
CCTTTTAGACATTGCCTTGGTCATGGTGCTTTATCACAGCAAGAGTAGAGTAACTAATACATCTCCCCACCTCTTCTTTAGTCAGAACCACAGGGAGATACTTCTCTGATGTTCACTGTGAGGACTTGGTAGATGTCCTAGAGTGAAATTCATGACCTATTAGAGCTCATGATTCTATTTCCCTAAGTTTTAATTTTTATTGTTAATAAGCAAATAATTGCTGCTTTTATTTGTATGAAATATACTTTGCAGTCTTAATACTCTCTTGGCCTGCTTAAACAACTTTTATAACTTTCACATATATGAAAACACACACAAGTAGACAAAAGGGATTATATAAAACTAAGGAGACTACTCAACAGAATGAAAAGACAACTGAAAGAGTGGGAGAAAATATTTTAAAACTACTCATCCAACAGATTATGTCAAAATACATGAGGAACAACAACAAAAATTCCAATAAAAAAGAACTAGGTTATCAATAGATATTTCGTAGAAGACAGGCAAATAGCCTCCAAGCATATGACAAAAGCTCAATATTATTAACTACCAGGGAAATATAAGTCAAAATTACAATGAGTTATCACACACTAGGTAGAACAGTTATTATTACAAAGATTAAAAACAACAGTAAATGTTAATGGGATGCAGAGAAATATGAATTTTGTGCACTGTTGGTGGTTATGAAACCAATATAAGGGTCTTCAAAAATCTGGAAGTAAGAATGTCCCTGTCACATAGCTATACCACTAGTAGGTTTATATTTAAGGGAAATAAAATCAACATAGCAAAGTTATTCACACTTTTACATTTATTGTGGGACTATTCACAACCACTCAAATATGAAAACAACCACAGTGTCTACTGGTGGATGAATAGGTAAAGAAAAGGTGGTACATGTACATAATCAAAAACAATCTAACCATAAAACAAAAATTGTAGAAGTATAAATGGAACTGGAAGGCATTATATTAAAAGAAATAAGCCAACCATGATAAGACAAAAGCCCCTGGAGTGTTTAACTTTTACAATTGTTCATATAGAGTCTCTAGCAAGCTGCAAATTATAGTTCAGGCATCCCACCATAACACTGTTTCCCACAGAGGTTTTGCCTACTGTAAATTGTATTCTATATGTCTGTCCGTTTCTTCAGTTTGGAGTGTCGCAGGTTGCCCTGTAGTATTACTTCTCTGACAGATCTAAGAATGCTTATTAGTATTCCATTGAGTTTAGAGTTTTGTTTATTATTAGATGTAGTGGCATTTACTCCCTCCCCCCATTTTCAACAATGTTCAAAGATCTAGTTTTTTTTTTTTTTTTTTTGGTGTGTGCACTTATGTATGGCTTATAAGAGCAATTAAGAAAAACATGTGTTACATGGTTCTTGTGATGACAATGTTACACAAGGCCATTGGAGAGAAAAACAGTTCTACACAGAAGGCAGTTGGTTTAAATAATGAGTGAAATGGCAAGCTGCAAGAGTGACACTGTGTGGCCAATCCAATCACTTGAAGATTTCTATTATAGTGCCAACACATTCCAGCATTCTCCTTAATCACAGCTGATGATATCAATGGCAATGATTTCGGTGATACTAAATCAACTCTTGATGACTAGAGAAGTTCTTCTTTTGGGACTGGCAAGATGGTTCAAAGATGGAAGTGCTTGACACCAAGCCTGATAAAGAGTTTAATCCCTTCGAATCACATGGTAGAGGTAGAGAATCTACTCCTCAAAGTTATCCCATGACCACCGCAACATGACATATTTGAGTAATCCCCCAGACACAGCACATATGTGTAACATGCATGCACACACACACACACACAGACACAGACACACACACACACACACACACACACACACACACACACACACACACACACACACACCACAGAACATATATGTAACACCCCCACAGCAAGTAAATAAATGAATACAGTACAAATAGTTCCTCTCACACACAAAAATTGATCTACCAGATTGCTACATAGGGAATGAAAAGAGATGACAAGTAACAAATGTTTAGATGAATTAAAAAATAGTTTTGTGACTGAGAAAATAGCATTATTTGAAGATTTTCAATGCAAAATGTAATGGAAAAGACAACTATAATAAGTAGGGAGGGAGGCTCAATGGAGCATCATAGTGAATAAGGTTTCTAAGCACCTTTTTCTCTACTAAGACTTCGGGTTATGTTTGAACTTGTGTTTGTATTGGTGATCCCTAAGACAACAACTGGCAGGTCGATACAAGATGATACTGTCAAAATATGATGGATTACAGTGGGACATTAAAATAAAACTGAGCTGTATAACCCTAAAGCAAGAAAAAGAAAGAAGGACAACCACAATCACCACCACCACAACTGGAACAATAAAACCAGATCATAAATTCGGGTATCTAAAGACAGCAGGAATACCACCACATGCAAACAGTCTAACCCTGAGAATTATGAGATTAACAGAAAGACTAAGTCAGATCTATGTTTTTTTTTCAAGAACTTCACTTAAAGTGTAATACAGGGAGGTTAAAAATAAAGGGAAGAACTGTGTGGCCAAATTAGTACCCCACAAGACAATTTGCACAGCAAGCAGGAGTCATCCATAAAAGAGCTGTGTGACATGGTAATCAACCAACTCATCAAAGACACAGGCGAATCCTAAATATAGTTTAAAATTATGCAAGAATGTAGTAATATATATTGAAAATACTGAAAGAAACTGGATCTACCTCTGCATCTACATATCTACCTACATCATCTTCTAGGTATCTATTTATCTATCTTCTACTTGTGATTGATCTATTTGTATATCTTCTGTCATTGTTTGATTGATTAAATAACTAAAATAATAATTAATAACCAAGACACAGGAACAGAGTTTAGAGAAAGTTCATTGAATCATTTATAAAAATGATATATGTGACACTGTTTTCTTAGACTTTATTACTTTATTACTCTCTGGTCCATATTTTCATTTTTTCTTTTATTTTTCAAGATTATAATATAATTATATTATTTTTAATCTTCCATTCGTCTCTCAAACCCTCTCATAGACCCCTGTTTGCTCTCTCCTTTAAATTCAAGCTCCCCTTTTCATTAATCATTGCTACATGCACACATTTCCTTTTTGTAAAAGGGTAGAATTACCATTTTGTTATTATTTATAATACAATATTATTTGTAATACAATGCGTCATCCTTTTTTGAAACTAAAATGCTGCAGGTTTTGAACTATTGGCTGGTTATACTTTCCAGGATATGATTAAGCAAATGCATAGTAGTGACTTCACACTTCTCTGTCCCTTTTAATAAAATTGGAAGGTTGGCCATGAAACTGACTTCAAAGTCTACATGGCAACATCTTGACAATCATTCACATGTATTTCAAGGAATACACATTGGAACACTTCTCACAGAGGGAATAAAAGGAGGCTTGACCATTCCTTCAAGCTCCACACCATGTGACTAAGAGGTTCATCACTACAGCCTTAGCCCTTGTAGTCCAGGGCTTCCTAAGAGATTTCCTAATGTTCTCCATCAGCTCCACCATTTTGGCTGATTCAGAAAGGTACCTGGCAAATGAGTGCAGGAACCAATGGGAATGGATCCAAAATCTCAGATGTGGCTTTCTTACAGACTGTAATAAACATAATTGCTGGACTATTAAATTACAAAAGGGGAAAAAACTATTACTGTGGTGGATTATACTTACTTGTGTTTTTAGGCATATCTAAATTAAGTTGCTACTACATCTAGTGGTTCTCAAAAATGTTAATGACATTTTCTATGCATTCTAGCTTTTGATTTTCAAATTAATTTGCCAAACATAATAATGATTTTTAAAAGTTAGAATTTCCCAAGTTCTGACTTTTTCATATATCTTTAAAAAAATGAAAGCATGAAACAGGAAACTCATTTTGAGAAACCTGAAACTCCAAAGCATTTTATATGCATACCACCTGACCCCCACAAGTGGTTTTACAATTTTAGATATCCATTTTCAAAACAAATCACCTGAGTACGGCTTCCAAGGAACACTCTTGGGTACTGATGATATCAGACAACTACACGTTGAGTTATGACCTGGTGAATTAGAAGAGCTTCAAAATTAGGATTGAGATGAGTGGTTCCTTCCACCACAATGTTCTGACAGAGTCCTAAGACTAACAAATAGCTTGACAGACCATCTCACTTTCTTCAAACACACATCTCTGACAGAGAAAACTTCTTGGAATCAGGCCAACAGAGCACACACAGAGAAAACACAACTGAAAGATGAGAAATAGAAAATAGACTCAAAGAAGGCAATAAAAACGGGAGGAGTGTTAGCCATCCAAAGCAAGCCTATTGTTCTAACCTTAGAGGGTCATAAATCTGGGTTCAGCCTCTCCTAGACCCAGAGGGTCAAGGAAATCTAAGTCTTCTTTGGGATATTAGATCCTGTAGAACAATCTATATTGCCAAGCAACAATAAGTAACCAAATAATTGGGCCAGTCACCCTTCAACATTAATAGATTAGTTAATGTCTCCCTTGAAACAGTGCAACTCAAAGTGACAGTTCCCTCCCTAGAAGTAACATGAAGATGATCAGGAATCCATTGGATCTGTGCAGCTTCATTCTCATCAAAGACAAACTCTCATTCACATGAATGTTCCAAATAATCCATGGAAGGATCAATCTCATACTAAACTATGGATGAAAACTATTTAACATGAAATTAAAACCCATGGACTTGTTTACTTTCAAATTGTCTTTGAAGTTTTAAAATATATCAAGCACAAGAATCACAGAACAAGTGATTACCATGGGGTAATAAGGGAAATAACCCTACCAAAATTCTAAAAGACAAGTACACAAAAAATAGAAAAAAGGAGCAAAGAGATCCTTTTTCTTGGTTTAAATTTCAGTGGAAAGACCAGAACAAATAGACCTTTTCAGTATTATATCAAGGTACTTGACTGGCTAATTTTTAGTGGAAACTTTTCTTGAGTGCTAAGATCCCTGGTATAGAAAGAACAGATGTAAAATAACTATCTTAAGTTTGGTGCATGTATGCATTTAGATGTGGAAAACTATTAAAAATTAACTAAGCAGGCTAGAGATGACTTGGTAGAAGAGCTTGCTGCTTTTATAGAAGATCCAAACATGATTCCTGGCATCAGGAGATTACACACACCCACATCAGAGGACTCAAAACCACCTGTAACCCCAGCTCCAGCGAGTTCAATACTCTCTTCTGGACTTCCGGAAAACAAAAGTAAAACAAATCATTAATAATGTTGATCAAGCCTTTAATGATACACTTTTGACCTATAAAACACGTCATAGTTATTATTGTATAGGTTTTCTTTTTTTGATTCTTTAATTACTACTCATATTTACATATCTATGCCCCCATTCTCTTTCCCTCCCATCCTCCCATGTTCCCCACCAACCCACCCCCAACTCCTCCCCAGGGATAGTGAGGCCATCCACGGGGGACCTTCAAAGTCCATCATATCATTTGGGGGAGGGCCTAGGCCCTCCTTGCTGTATCTGGGCTGCAATAGTATCCCTCCATAAGGAATGGGCTCCCAAAGTCCATTTGTACTCTAGGGTTAAAGACTGGCTCTACTGTTAGAGGTCCCATAGACTGTCTTACCCTCTTAGCTGGCACCCACATTCAGGGGGCTTGGTTTGGTCCAATGCTGTTTCCCCAGCTTTATGACTAGGGTCTCCATGCTATCAGTAGGTCAGGTCCACTGTTGCTGTGGGTTTCTCCAGCCCTGTCTTGACTCCTTTGCACATCCCTCCCCCCTTTCCACAACTGGATTCCAGGAGTATAGTTCAGAGCTTAGCTGTGGGTGCCTGTTTCTGCTTTGAACAGCTACTGGATGAAGGCTCTAGGAATGGAAACCAAGGTAGTCACCAATCTCATTATAGGGGAAGGGCATCAAAGGCAGCCTCTCTACCACTGCCTAAATTCTTAGTTGGAGTCATTGATGCGGATCCCCTAACATTTCCCCTGTGCCAGACCTCTCTCCAAACCTGTACTGTCTCCCTCTATCAAGGCATCTCCTTTCTTGCCCTCCTCTATTCCTCCCCTGTCTCAGTCCTCTTGTTTTCTTCCCCCTTCTCCTTCTTCTCTTCTGACCTCCTTCCTCCCCCTACCCTCCACTACTGGGCTCCTACTTTGGTCAATGTTTCTTGTCCCCATGTCCTTTTTGAAGGGAGTATGCAATCTTCTCTTGGGGTCCTCCTTGTTTCCTAGCTCCTCTGGCAGTGTGGATTGTAGACTGGTAATCCTTTGCTCTATGTCTAAAAATAAAAAATGAGTGAGTACATACCATATTTATCTTTTTGTAATTGGGTTACCTCACTCAGAATGGTTTCTTCTAGTTCTATCCATTTTCCTGCAAATTTCAAGATTCAATTCTTTTTCTTTCCCACTGAGTAGTACTCCATTGTGTAAATGTACCACATTTTCTCTATCCACTAGTCAGTTGAGGGACATCTAGTTTGCTTCCAGGTTCTAGCTATTACAAATAATGCTACTATGACCATAGCTGAACACATGTCTTTATTATATGAGTGTGCATTCTTTGGGTATATGCCCAAGAGAGGAATTGCTGTATCTTGAGTTAGACTGATTCCCATTTTCCTGAGAAACCATCATATTGATTTCCAAAGTGGTTGTACAAGTTTGCACTCCCACCAGCAATGGAGGAGAGTTCCTCTTTCTCCACATCCTCTCCAGCATAGATTGTTATTGGTGTTATTGATTTTAGCCATTCTGACAGGACTAAGATGGTATCTCAGAGTGGTTTTGAGTTGCATTTTCCTGATGACTAAGGATGTTGAGCACTTTCTCAAGTGTCTTTCAGCCATTTTGGATTCCTCTGTTGAGAATTCTCTATTTAGTTCTGCACTCCAACTTTTAATTGCATTGTTTGGTGTTTTGGTGGCTAGCTTCTAGAGTTCATTGTATATTTTGGTGATCAGCTCTCTGTCAGATGTGGGGTTGGTGAATATCTTTTCCCATTCTGTGGGCTGGTGTTTTGTCTTATTGACTGTGTCCTTTGCTTACAGAAGCTTCTTTCAGGAGGTCCCATTTATTAATTGTTGATTTCAATATTTGTGCTACTGGTGTTATGCTCAGAAAGCAGTCTCCTGTACCAATTTGTTCAAGGGTATCACCTGCCTTCTCTTCTAGGAGGTTCAGTGTGGCTGAATTTATGTTGAGGTCTTTGATCCACTTGGACTTAAGTTTTGTGCATAGTGATAGATATGGATTTAACTGTAATCTTCTACATGTCCTAATCCAGTTATGCCAACACCATTTGTTGAAGATGCTTTCTTTTTTCCATTGTATAACTATAGGTTCTTTGTCAAAAATCAGGTGTTCATATGTGTGTGGGTTAATATCAGGGTTTTCAGTTCGATTCCATTGGTCTGTCTATTTTTGAGCCAAAACCAAGCTGTTTTCAGGCCTACTACTCTATAATAGAGCTTAAGTCAGGGATGGTGATGCCTCCAGAAGTTCCTTTATTGTACAGGGTTGTTTTGGCTACCCTGGTTTTTCTTTGTTTTTCCATGTGAAGTTGAGTATTGTTCTTTCAAGGGCTGTAAAGAATTGTGTTGGGATTTTGATGGGAATTGCATTGAATCTGTAGATTGCTTTTGGCAAGATTGCCATTTTTACTATGTTGATCTTACCTATCCACGAACATGAGAGATCTTTCCATTTTCTGATATCTTCTTTAATTTCTTTCTTTAAAGACTCAAAGTTCTTACTATGCAGTCTTTCACATTTTTGGTTAGAGTTACCCCAATATATTTTATGTTGTTAGTTGCTACTGTAAAGGGTGATGTTTCTCTGATTTCTTTCTCAGCGCATTTATCATCTGTATATAGTAGGGTTACTGATTTTTTTTTGAGTTAATCTTGTATCCTGCCACTTTGCTGAAGGTATTTATCAGCTGTAGGAGTTCCCTGGTAGAGTTTTTTGGGTCACTTATGTAAACTGTCATATCATCTGCAAATAGTGAAAGTTTGATTTCTTCCTTTCCAATGTGTATCCCCTTTTTGCTGTCTTATTGCTCTAGCTAGAACTTCAATTACAATATTGAAGAGATATGGAGAGAGTGGGGAGCCTTGCCTTGTTCCTGATTTTAGAGGAATCGCTTTGAGTTTCTCTCCATTTAGTTTGATGTTGGCTGTTGGTTTGCTGTATATTGCTTTTATCATGTTTAGGTATATTCCTGTTATTCCTAATCTCTCCAAGACCTTTGTCATGAAGGGATGTTGGATTTTGTCAAAGGCTTTTTCAGCATCTGGTGAGATGATCATGTGGTTTTTCTTTCTCAGTTTGTTTATATGGTGGATTACATTGATGGATTTTCATATGTTGAACCATCCCTGCATTCCTGGGATGAAGACAACTTAATAATGGTGGATGATTTCTCTGATGTGTTTTTCCATTGATTTGCCAGTATTTTGTTGAATGTTTTTTGCATTGATGTTCATGAGGGATATTGGTCTGTAATTCTCTTTCAGTTTTGTCTTTTTGTGGCTTGGGTACCAAGGTAATTGTAGTCACATAAAAAGAGCTTGGCAATGTCCCTTCTGCTGCTATTGTGTGGACCAATTTGAGGAGTACTGGTATTAGTGCTTCTTTGAATTTCTGGTAGAATTCTGCATGAAACCATCTGGCCCTGGGCTTTTTTTGGTTGGTAGACTTATGATGACTGCTTCTATTTCATTAGGGGTTATAGGTCTGTTTAAATTGCTTATCTGTTCTTGATTTAATTTTGGTAAGTGATATCTATTCATTTCTGATTTTGTTAATTAACATGATCTCCCTCTGCCTTTTGGTTAGTTTGGATAAAGGCTTGTCTATTTCATTGACTTTCTTGAAGAACCAACACTTTGTTTCATTGAGTCTTTGTAATATTTTCCTAGTTTCTACTTTATTGATTTCAGCCCTCAGTTTGATTATTTCCTGGTGTCTATTCCTCCAGGGTGAGTTTGCTTCCATTTGTTCTAGAGCTTCCAGTTGTGCTGTTAATTCTCTAGTGTGACTATTTTCCAGTTTCTTCATGTGGGCACTTAGTCTTATGAACTTTCCTCTTAAGTACTTAGTGTCCCATAGGTTTGGGTATGTTGTGTCTTCATTCTTATTAAAATTCTAGGAAGTCTTTAATTCTTTTTTTATTTCTTCCTTGACCCAGGAATGGTGCAATTATACATTATTCAATTTCCATGAGTTTGTAGGGTTTCTGCAATTTGCATTGTTGTTGTATTCTAACTTTAAAGCATGGTGGTCTGATATGATACATGGGGTTATTCCAATTTTTTTTGTATCTATTTAGGTTTGCTATGTTGCCGAGTATGTGGTCAATTTTAGTGAGGGTTCCATGTGGCGCTAAGAAGAAGGTATATTCTTTTGTGTTTGGATGGAATGTTCTATAGATGTCTGTTAATCCCAATTGGGTCATAACTTCTGTTAGTTCTTCTGTTTCTTTGTTAAGTTTCTGTCTGGTGGTCCTATCTAGTGGTGAGAGCAAGGTGTTGAAGTCTCCTAGTATAAGTGTGTGAGGTTTTATATGTGATTTGAGCTGTAGTAATGTTTCTTTTATGAATGTGGTTGCCTTTGTATTTGGGGCATAGATGTTCAAGATTGGGACTTCATCTTGATGGACTTTTCCTGTGATGAGTATGAAGTGCCCTTCTTCATCTCTTTTGACTGATTTTAGTTTGAAGTCTAATTTGTTAGATATTAGAATCACTACCCCATCTGGTTTCTTGGATCCATTTAATTGGAAAATCTTTTCTCAACCCTTTACTCTGAGCTACCATCTGTCTTTGAAGTTGAGATGTGTTTCTTGTATGCATCAGAAGGATGGATTCTGTCTTCATATCTATTCTGTTAGCCTGTATCTTTTTATAGGCAAGTTAAGACCATTGACATTGAGTGATATTGATGACCATCGATTGTTGATTCTTGTTTGTTTTGGATTTGCTGTTGTTGGTGTTATTATATGTGGATTTCCCTCTTTTTTATCTTGGTGTTTGGTGAAGTGGGATTATCTATTGCCTATGGTTTTTTTTAGTGTAGTTATCTTTGTTGGATTGGAGTTTTCCTTCTAGTAATTTCTGTAGGACTGGATTTGTGGATATGTATTGCTTAAATCTGGTTTTGTCATGGAATATCGTGTTTTCTCCATCTATAGTGATTGAAAGCTTTGCTGGATACAGTAGTCTAGGCTGGCATCCATGTTCCCTTAGAGACTGTAGGACATCTATTCAGAATCTTCTGGCTTTCAAAGTTTCCATTGTAATTCAGATAGGTCTGCCTTTATATGGTACTTGGCCTTTTTCTTTTGCTGCTCTTAATATTTTTTCTTTATTCTGTAAGTTTGGTGTTTTGATTATTATATGGTGAGGGGACTTTCTTTTGTGGTCGGCTCTATCTGGTGTTCTGTAAGCTTGTTGTACTGTCATAGGCATATCCTTTAGGTTGGAGAAGTTTTCTTCTATGATTTTGTTGAATATGTTTTCTGTACCTTTGAGCTGTATTTCTTCATCTTCTTCTATACCTATTATTCTTAGGTTTGGTATTTTCATGGTGTCCCATATTTCCTGGATATTTTGTGTTAGGGACTTGTTGGACTTGAGATTTTCTTTGGTTGATGACTGTATATCCTCTAGTGAATCTTCAACACCTGAGATTCTCTTTTCCATCTCTTGGATTCTATTGGTGATACTTACATCAGTGGTTCCTGATCGTTTACCCAGCTTTTCTATTTCCAGCATCCCCTCCTTCTGTGTTTTCTTTATTGTTTCTAATTCTGCTTTCAAACCGTGGACTGTTTGAATTGTTTCCTTCACTTATTTGGTTGTTTTTTCTTGGCTTTCTTTAGCTTCTTTAAGAGATTTGTTTATTTCTTGAATTTTTTGGTTTGTCTTTTTCTCCATTTCATGTAATTTTTAACCATTTTTTTCTTTGATTTCTTTAAGGGATTTTTCTTATTTCCTCTTTAATCGTCTCCATTATCTTCATAAGGTAATTTTTAAGGTCCATCTCTTCTTCATCCTCTGCATTGGGCTTCTCAGTTCTTGTTGGTGTGGAGTCCCTAGATACTGGTGGTGTCATATTGATCTTTCTGTTGTTGAGTATGTTCTTATTCTCTCGTCTTCCCATCCCTTCTTCAAGTGGGTGCAGGTGGCATCTCTCCTTCTCTTTTAGTCTCCTCAAGCAAAAGGCAGAGGGCAGAGGTGGGACCAAGAGTGAGGTGTGTCCAGACTCATGGTGGTCCTTCCAGTATGGGCAGGTCCATTCCTGTTGAGGGGGCAGGCTCAGGAAGAAGGGGGGTTGATGAGGGTAGTTGTGGCCAGAGCAGAGCCCAGACATACCTCAGCCAGCAGGCAGGGTATGAGAGTGGAGGGATATTGTACAGGTTTTCAAATATTTAAAATACTATTATATAGGCCCAAGCATGTGTGAGGACAGCCACATGAGATCTGTGCCATGTCTCTTGGCTTGGGTGGGCAGAAATCAATCACAAGCCATCTGGTGCTGCAAGGCCTGGGCACAGGTGAGGAGGACACTTATGCACCATTATGCCAAGCAAGTACAGGCCCAGGTTACTGCCTAGGACCATGTCTGGGTTCATGGTCCTACCACAGCCTGAGATTGTGTTGATGTCTGTGGCCAGAGTTGCCACAGAAGACCACACGGATGCACAGGATCTAGGCTGCCACCTGTGGCCATGTTGGTATCCAAAGGCTGTGCTGCTCCAGGGCCTTACAGACCATAGTGACATGTGTTGCCATCAAGGATGTTGTCCAGTCCTGGGCCTGTGGTCAAGTACCATGTCTGGGTCCATGGCCCTGCTGCAACCTTTGTGTTGATGCCCATGACTCCTGTTACCACCAAAGGCAGTGAGGATATAGATTCACACCTGGTGGAGATGACGAGGGAAAGCTGTTAGGCTGAATGACCCAGAACCAGGGCTATGAGTTAATCCACCCCAACATCCACCTCATCTATGATCTGCTGGAGCTTTTGAAGGGGCCAGACCTACAGATCCAAAACATCAGGATCTCCATGACACAGGACAACAGTGAGGGATGATTATCGGTAGTGTAGGAAAAACCAGAGGCCTCAAACCAGGCTAATGACTCATAGCAATGAGCATTTACAAGTAAAGATGTATGGACTAAATGAGGAAAACAAACATAGAAGGGAGGAATTTCAATAAACAGCAATAGGTTTTTCATTGTATCCTGTTGAAAGGAAGCACCACCTATTAATTAATAATACAAAAAAGATATTGGGGAAAAGGCATTGGTAGCTGTGCTGAGACAGCCAGACTCCCAGTTCTTTAAGCACAACACAGGGTGGCAGAAACTCATGACTTGACTAAGAAACTCTAGACAAAGGTAGACGATGTAAATAAAATGACATAGCTGAAATTTACTCTAGTATCATATTAGCTATCCAGCATTAATATTCTGGGATGAGATTGAAACAGTGAAAGAAAAACTTTGAGTTATTTCTATCCACTATAGGTAAACATAGAGGTTTCAAGCAATAAGGAAAGTGTATTCAGAATTATGAGGACTAAAGAATTTAACTTAAGGAGTTATCACACCCTGCATCAGTCATTCTTTCCCTCCGTGACTGGTAACAGAGCTGTAACCTGTAAAGTCAAGTCCATGGTATCTTCTGGTGACAGCCAATGTTTGTCTTCCAGATTGCTCTGCCTGTGCCCTGTCTATATCTAACCAGTACCTCTAGTCCATGCATATTGCCATCTTTGTAATGTCCTGTGCATGCACATGTCCTTAGTCCTCTTCCAACTTGACATAAACTTTGTGGCCAGTTGAGGCTGTATCCACTTTCCAAAATGAGTGTTAAGGAATCCAGCCCTGCTGCTTGTGCTTGGATATGATTTGAGATTATCCATTCAGGGTCCATGTTCTATTTACTAGGTATCTTGCTGCCCCTTGCCATTTATTTTTGATGTCTAATGTTAATCTCAGTATTCTCATAGTTACTTCTTTCCTAAGCTTATCTCGTTTACAGCCATTTCATTTAGTAATAATTTGCCACAACATTCAGTGACAAATTATAGTTGCTCAGTCTTACTTTTGACTTCTGGTTACTCAATTTGGACAAATCTTTCATTCTTAAACCTCTTAACTAGCATATTTGGGATCATAATATGTCTATCCTATGAGCTCTTCTTACCACCTCCACTTCTATAGTCCTTCTCTGGCCCCTTATCATTTTTCTCCACTTGGACGGTACAAAGGCATCCTAACTGGTCTCCATACTAGCATCTTTCTGACCATTTTCTGGCTATTCAATTCTCAATACAACAGGCTTTTGAAAATTGGAGTACTTGCCTGTCAAACATTGTAATTCATCTTCATTTTACTCAGTATGAAATCCAAGGTTTTTACAATAGCTTTCCTAGTCTTCTGTTATCTGCTCCCTCTTCTCCTGTGTTGCTTTCTTTAAGAAATTCCTTACTAATGCATACATTTCTTACTATTTCACTAATATCCCCATGTTTGGCATTGGCTGTTTTCTCTGCTAGAAACGTCTTATGCCAGTAATATAACCAACACTTTTCTGTCTTGCTTTTCATCTTTGCCCAATGTTATTGTCTCAGACCAGGTAGTGATTAATCAATCTTCAATGTCAAATTGACAGGATTTATAATCACCATAAAAATAAATCTCTATGCATGTCTGTTTGTGGCTTCTACCCCAAATGTGAGCAGTACCATTCCATTAATTGAGGTATGAAACTAAATAAAAAGGAGAAGGAGATCTGAGAAGGATTTATCACTCTCTGCATCTTGCCTGTGGATGCAATGTGACCAACTGTATCAAGCTTCTGTTGTCATGGCTTCCTCACGACGATGGAGTGTAAGTTTGAACTGTGAGTCAACATAAAATATTACTTCTCATGTTGACTTTTTCAGGTATATTGTAGAAGCAACAAGACACATAACTAATATAGAAAATTGGTACCAAGGGTAGGGTTGTTGATACAATAAACCTGGCCTTGTCCTTCTTGGGCCTTTGGAACTGATTTGTGGAAGGAATCTGGAAGAATGTGGAAGACCAAAATGCCAAGAGAAATGTTTGGAGGAATAGCTCATGATGTTTCAGAAAGGAGAAAGTACTCTTAGATACTAGGCTAGAGGCTATTCTTGAAATACTCTTCCAAGAGTCTGGTTACATTCTATCCATGTCCTAACAATGTAAGTAGACCTGAATACAGGGCAATAGACTAATTTGTTTGGTGGAGGGTATTTCAAGAGAGGATAGTATTCAGGTTTTGTCATAGCTACTACTTACTGATATCCCCCATGTCTATAATGAGAAAGACCAAACTTGAAGCTGAAAGATATTTAAAAACATGAAGGCTTGGTGAGGGAAAGCATGTTAGGAAGTTTACACTTATAGACAAGACAGATTTGAAAAGCAGCTGCTACTGTTAAAGAGGAACTTGGTGCTATATGAAGACAATAGGACAATTGTACTGAGAAAAGACTCCATTTTGTAAAATGTAAGTTCTTTTGAAAGGATGAAGTCTAAATTCAGACACCACTGAAGGGATTCCCTGCTTCTTGGAAGCAGCTGCTTAGAGAAGTGTTTCCCTAGGGTCATCGCACAGAAGCTGGTACAGCTGTTTCATGAAGAGACCTAGGTTCCATCCTGAGCTGGCAGAAGGACTTGACAGAATCATCTGCATCAAATTGGTTTTGTAGGCATAGATGATGCAGAATAGGGAAGACAATAGAGTCTTGCATTACAGTTCCAGAGAGTTCTAGTTTTGAAGTTAGACTGAATGTACTTTGTATTATGAGATGGCTATAAGCCTAGGGACTCATAGCCTAGGGTATATGGTTATGGTATACAACTTCTGAGGTCAGGAAGGTCAAAGTCCCTGCACAGATTCTTTGAGAGGCCACTGTGTGAAGCTGCAGAGGTGAAGCCTAAGTTGCAATGGAGACATCATGATGTTAGATACAAGAACTGTGGGATGATGCCTACAAAAGCTATAGGTGTTGTGCCCAAAGTTCGGACCGCCAAAGACCATCAAGATACTTTATCTGATGCCAATAAAGCAGAGTCTTTACTGTGAGTTAACTTGGGCCTCTCTGTCCATCTGACACACCAGTGGAGCAGGAAAGACCTCGAGCAGCATGGGGTCAGGCTTTTATTATGGTTTGATGTGGGGGGTGGGAGGCCACTTAGGGGATTCCAAAACTGCATAGCTACAGCTCAATCCCTGATAGGGGTATCTGGACTGAGCTGATTGGCTATTTCTGGTCTAGGGACGTTGCAACATTTTAGTCTCATCAAAAGGACATCTGGAGTTGTTTGTCCATTTCTGATTGGCCTCTCCCTGCAGGTATTCCTGGTCTTTCCTGTAACTAGAGCTAAGGTCAGGGACAGTCAAGTCCAGCTATCTAAGGGGAGGGTGCATCCTGCTCAGGTCTTTGTGCTATGGCTGCTAAGGCCTGGGTGTTTCATAGGTAAAGAGTGGAGCCAGCCCATGAAAAAGGTTGTGCATGCTATGGGCAGAAGGGCTGAAGGATAGGCCTAACCAGGTTCTTTGGAGCCCAGATAATTGCATCAAGTTCTTTAGTTGCAGGACAAGAAACTGCATGTTTGGTGTTTACCTTGTTGGGTTTTGTTCTTGTTTTGCTCTAATAACTCTTGTTCATTCCCATTGTTATCATTTGGTATGGAAATGTTCTGTGTTATCATATATTGGAAATATGTAGCTTGTTTTTGGTTTTACAGGAATTCACAATTAAGAGATTTCCTTGAATCTCAGATAGAACTTGGAATTTGGGCTTGTAAGCAGCTGGAGCTATTAAAGACTATAAAAGACCATTGAATTTGGACTGAATGAATTTTGCATTATGAGATGGCCATGAGCCTATGGAGACAAGAGGCTATGTTTAAACGTGACTTGTAAAGGGTGAAGTTGAAAAGGGAGTGAGTTGGTTAATATTGATTATAAATGTGACAAGATTTAGAATCACAATAGATTCAAATATCTGGGTATAACTATGAGGTATTTTCTGTGTTAGGTCAATTGAGGTGGGAAGATCCAAGCTAAAAATGGTGGGCAGTTAGTTATGCATGGGCTGGGGTCCTGGACTGATTAAAAAGTAGAGCTGAACAGATGCATTCTTTCCTCTCCACTTTGTGACTGTAGACGCAATGTGACCAATGGCCTCAGACTACTGTCACCATAAAATCCCCACCACGAATACCTGTATCTTTGAACTGTTCTCCAAAATAAATTCTTCCTTAAGTTGCTTTTATCAAGTATTTTGTCACAGCAAGTAACTGACATAGACCTGTATTGATTTTTTCCTATGAAATATTAATTTCTGAATTCCCACACTATCTAGGATTCCTCATTTTCTCTTTATGTTATTTTTCCAACTTTTTAAATTTGAATTAGGAACAGGATTGTTTTACATGACAATCCCATTTCCCTTCTCCCACCCGTCCTCCCCTACCCGCCCCCCCCACTAAAACCTTATCTGTCCCATATCTTCTCTGCTCCTCCTGGATGGTGAGGCGTTCCATAGGGTGTCATCAGAGTCTTTCGTTTCCTTTGGGGTAGGGCCTAGGCCCTACTCAGGGAGTATTCCTCTAAATGGACTGGGCTCCCAAAGTCGACACCTATGCTAGGGATAAATACTGGACTTCTACAGGAGGTCCTATAGATTTCCTCGCAGAAACCCATGTTCCTTGGGTCTGGATCAGTCCCATGCTGGTATTCCAGCTATCTGCATCTGGGTTCCAGTTCAGATCGGTGATTAGTTATGGGTGTCTGCTTCTACTACCACCGCCTTGCTGGATGAGGGCATATAAGTCTGTCATCAATCTCATAATCAGGGGAGGGCATTTGAGGTAGCCTCTCTCTGTTACTGAGATAATTAGCTGGTGTCATCTTTGTAGATCTCCAGACCTTTCCCTGGTGCCTGATTTCTCTGTAAACCAAAAGTGTCTCCCTCTATTATGATATCTCCATTCTTGTTATCATGTATTTTCCCTTGACTCATATTTTCTGTTCCCTCATGTCCTTGGCATTCCTCTTCCTCTCTCCTCATTCTCCTAGCTCCCTCCCCCCTCTTCCCGTGCTCCCAATTTGCTCAGCAGATCATGAACCTCTCCCCTTCTCCAGGGGACCAGGTATGTCTCTCTTAGGGACTTCTATGTTTATTAGCTTCATTGGCAGTGTGGATTGTAGGCTGGTAATCCGTACTCTATGTCTAAAATCCGCATATGAGTGAGTACATACCATGTTTGTCTTTTTGCAATTGGGTTACCTCGCTCAGAATGGTTTCTTCTAGTTCCATCCATTTTCCTGCAAATTTCAAGATTCCATTGTTTTTTTCCGCTGAGTAGTACTCCATTGTGTAAATGTATCACATTTTCTCTATCCATTCTTCCGTTGAGGGGCATCTAGGTTGCTTCCAATTTCTGGCTATTACAAATAGTGCTGCTATGAACATCATTGAACAAATGTCTTTGTTGTATGAATGTGCTTCTTTTGGGTATATGCCTAAGAGTGGAATTGCTGGATCTTGTGATAGACTCATTCCCATTTTCTTGAGAAGTTGCCATACTGATTTCCAAAGTGGCTGTACAAATTGGCACTCCCAACAGCAGTGGAGGAGTGTTCCCCTTTCTCCACATCCTCTCCAACATGAACTGTCATTGGTGATTTTGATTTTGGCTATTCTGACAGGAGTGAGATGGAATCTCAGAGTTGTTTTGATTTGCATTTCCCTGATGGCTAAGGATGTTGAACACTTTCTTATGTGTCTTTCAGCCATTTTAGATTCCTCTATTGAAAATTGTCTGTTTAGTTCTTTACCCCACTTTTTAATTGGGTTGTTTGGTGTTTTGGAGAATAGCTTCTTGAGTTCTTTGTATATTTTGGAGATCAGCCCTCTGTCAGATGTGGGGTTGGTGAATATCTTTTCCCAGTCTGTGGGCTGCCGTTTTGTCTTGCTGACTGTCTCCTTTGCCTTACAGAAGCTTCTCAGTTTCAGGAGGTCCCATTTATCAATTGTTGACCTCAGTGTCTGTGCTACTGGTGTAATGTTCAGGAAGCGGTCTCCTGTACCAATTAATTCAAAGGTATTTCCCACTTTGTCTTCTAATAGGTTGAGTGTAGCTGGATTTATGTTGAGATTTTTGATCCATTTTGACTTAAGTTTTGTGCAAGGCGATAGGCTTGGGTCTAACTGCAGTCTTCTACATGTCTACAACCAGTTATGCCAACACCATTTGTTGAAGATGTTCTCTTTGTTCCATCGTATAAATTTGGATTGTTTATCAAAAATCAGGTGTTCATAGGTGTGTGAGGTAATATCAGGGTTTTCAACTCTATTCCATTGGTCTACCAGTCTATTTTTGTGCCAATACCAAGCTGTTTTCAAGACTATAGCTCTGTAATAGAGCTTGAAGTCAGGGATGGTGATGCCTCCAGAAGTTCCTTTATAGTACAGTGTTGTTTTGGCTATCCTGGGTCTTTTGTTTCTCCATATAAAGTTGAGAATTGTTCTTTCAAGGTCTGTGAAGAATTGTGTTGGGATTTTGATGGGGATTGCATTGAATCTGTAGATTGCTTTTGGCAAGATTGCCATTTTTACTATGTTGATCCTACCTATCCAAGAGCATGGGAGATCTTTCCATTTTCTGGTATCTTCTTTAATTTCTTTCTTTAGAGACTCAAAATTCTTATGGTACAAGTCTTTCACATTTTTGGTTAGTGTTATCCCAAGGTATTTTATGTTGTTTGTGGCAATTGTAAAGGGTGATATTTCTCTGATTTCTTTCTCCACCAATGTATCATCGGTGTATAGTAGGGCTGCGGATTTTTTTTAGTTAATCTTGTTTCCTGCCACTTTGCTGAAGGTATTTATCAGCTGTAGGAGTTCCCTGGTAGAGTTTTTTGGGTCACTAATGTAGACTATCATATCGTCTGCAAATAGTGAGAGTTTGACCTCTTTCTTTCCGATTTGTATTCCCTTGATCTCATCTTGTTGTCTTATTGCTCTAGCTAGGACTTCAAGGACAATATTGAAGAGGTATGGAGAGAGTGGACAGCCTTGTCTTGTTTTTAGAGGAATTGGATCGAGTTTCTCTCCATTTAATTTGATGTTGGCTGTTGGCTTGCTGTATATTGCTTTTATTATGTTGAGGTATGTTCCTGTTATCCCTGACTTCTCCAAGACCTTTATCATGAAGGGGTGTTGGATTTTGTCAAAGGCTTTTTCGGCATCTAGTGAGATGATCATGTGGTTTTTTTCTCAGTCTGTTTATATAGTGGATTACATTGATGGATTTTCATATGTTGAACCATCCTTGCATCCTTGGGATGAAGCCTACTTGATCATAGTGAATGATTTCTCTGAAATGATCTTGTATTCGATTTGCTAGGATTTTATTGAGAATTTTTGCATCAATGTTCATGAGGGATATTGGTCTGTAGTTCTCTTTCTTAGTTGTGTCTTTGTGTGGCTTGGGTATCAAGGTTATTGTAGCCTCGTAAAAAGAGTTTGGCAATGTCCCTTCTGCTTCTATTTTGTGGAACAATTTGAGGAGTATTGGTATTAGCACTTCTTTACATTTCTGGTAGAATTCTGCATGAAACCATCTGGCCCCGGGCTTCTTTTGGTTGGGAGACTTTTGATAACTGTTTCTATTTCCTGTTTAAATTGCTCATCTGTTCTTGATTCAATTTTGGTAAGTGATAACTGTCCAGAAAATTGTCCATTTCCTTTAAATTTTCCAATTTTGTGGAGTACAGGTTTTCAAAGTACAAGCTGAAGATACTCTGGATTTCTTCAGTGTCCATTGTTATGTCCCCCTTTTCATTTCTGATTTTGTTAATTTGCATGATCTCTCTCTGCCTTTTGGTTAATTTGGATAACGGTTTGTCTATCTTGTTGATTTTCTCAAAGAACCAACTCTTTGTTATATTGATTCTTTGAATTGTTTTCTTTGTTTCAACTTTATTGATTTCTGCCCTCAGTTTGATTATTTCCTGGTGTCTGCTCCTTCGGGGTGAATTTGCTTCCATTTTTTCTAGAGCTTTCAGCTGTGATGTCAGATCTCTGGTGTGGCTATTCTCTGGTTTCTTCATGTGAGCACTTAGAGCTTTGAACTTTCCTCTTAGTACTGCTTTCAAAGTGTCCCATAAGTTTGGTTATGTTGTGTCAACATTTTCATTGAATTCTAGGAAGTCTTTAATTTCTTTCTTTATTATTTCCTTGACCCAGGAATGTTGCAAATGCGTGTTCAATTGCCATGAGTTGGTCGGTTTTTTGTACTTGATTTGTTTTTGATTTCTATCTTTAAAGCATGGTCTGATAAGACACAAGGGATTATTCCAATTTTTTTGTACCTGTTGAGGTTTGCTATGTTGCTGAGAATGTGGTCTATTTTTGAGAAGGTTCCATGTGATGCTGAAAAGAAGGTATATTCTTTTGTGTTTGGATAGAAAGTTCTATAAATGTCTGTTAATCCCAATTGGGTCCTAACTTCTGTTAGTTCCTTTGTCTCTTTGTTAAGTTTCTGTTTGGTGGTCCTGTCCAGTGGTGAGAGTGGGGTGTTGAAGTCTCCCACTATAACTGCGTAAGGCCTTATTTGTGATTTGAGTTTTAATAATGTTTCTTTTACGAATGTTGGTGCCTTTGTATTTGGGGCATAGATATTTAGAATTGAGACTTCTTCCTGATGGATTTTTCCTGTGATGAATATGAAATGACCTTCTTCATCTCTTTTGATTGATTTTAGTTTGAAGTTTATCTTGTTAGATACAAGGATAGCTACCCCAGCTTGTTTCTTGGGTCCATTTGATTGGAGTATCTTATCCCAACCCTTTACTCTGAGGTAATGTCTGTCTTTGAATTCGAGGTGTGTTTCTTGTGTGCAGCAGAAGGATGGATTCTGTCTTCGTATCCAATCTGTTAGCCTGTGTCCCTTTATAGGCGAGTTAAGACCATTAATATTAAGGGAAATTAAGTTCCATTCAGTGTTTATTCTTGTTTGTTTTTGGTTTGTTGTTGGTAATGGTATTGTATGTGGATTTACCCTGCCTTTTAGTTTGTGTTTTTGTAGAGTGGGATTATCTAGTGCCTATGTTTATGTGAGTGTAGTTAATTTCCTTAGGTTGGAGTTTTCCTTCCAGTACTTTCTGTAGGGCTGGATTAGTGGTTACATATTGTTTAAATCTGGTTTTGTCGTGGAATATCTTGTTTTCTCCATTTATAGTGATTGAAAGCTTTGCTGGGTATAGTAGTCTGGGCTGGCATCCATGTTCTCTCAGAGTTGGTAGAATATCTATCCAGGTCCTTCTAGCTTTCAGAGTTTCCATGGAGAAGTCGGTGTAATTCTGATAGGTTAGCCTTTATATGTTACTTGGCCTTTTTCACTTGCTGCTCTTAATATTTTTTCTTTATTCTGTACATTTGGTGTTTTAATTATTATGTGACGAGGGGACTTTCTTTTGTGGTCCACTCTATTTGGTGTTCTGTAGGCTTCTTGTACTTTCATTGGCATGTCTTTCTTTAGGTTGGGAAGGTTGTCTTCTATGGTTTTGTTGAATATTTTTTCTTTACCTTTGAGTTGGGTTTCTTCACCTTCTTCTATACCTATTATCCTTAGGTTTGGTCTTTTCACAATGTCTCAAATTTCCTGAATATTTTGTGTTATGGGTTTGTTAGCCTTCAGATTTTCTTTGCTTGACAAATTTATTTCCTTTAGTTTTCTTCAGCATCTGAGATTCTGTCTTCCATCTGTTGTATTCTATTGGTTATGCTTGCATCTGTGGTTCCTGATTGTTTACTAAGCTTTTCAACTTCCAGCATTCCCTCAGTTTTTGTTTTCTTTATTGTCTCTAATTCAGTTTTCAGGTCCTGAACTGTTTCCTTCAGCTGTTTAATTGTATTTTCTTGGCTTTTTTGGCTTTCCTTGATTTCTTGCATCTTTTGGTTTGTCTTTTCTTCTATTTCTCTGAAGGATTTTCTGATTTCCCCTCTTAGATTCTCTATCATCTGCATGAAGTTGTTTTTAAGGTTGCTCTCTTCTGCTTCTTCTGTGTTGGGATGTTCATATCTTGCTGGTGTAGAGTCCCTAGGCTTTGGTGGTGTCATATTGGTTTTCCTGTTGTTGGATGTGTTCTTATATTATCGTCTTCCCATCTCTTGTTCCAGTGGTACAGTTGGTGTCACTTCCTTTCCTGGTATGTATGGGTCCGGTGTTCTCTTCAGGTGTGTGCAAATTGACTTTGATACTCTGATGGGTTTCAAGTTGGGTGCAGGCAGGTCTGAGGCACTTGCTCTCCAGATGGGTGAGAGCAGCACTGGCACAGAGATGTCAGCAGACTCTGGGTTGTTTGGTCCTCAGGAGTCTAGTCGTCCTGTGGAAGATCCCTGGGTAGGGTTTGCCAGGGTGAGCAGGCGGAAGTTGGGCCCAATTTAGGGGCCGAATCAGTTCATCTCTGCACTCTCTGCACACTGTGGGGGCTGGAATGGCCTAGTAAAATCAGCAGAGACAGGATCCCAGGGTCCTTAGGGACCGATTCAGTCTCTCTTTATGGTATTTTTAAAACAGTTACTTTTCTCATCATTGTGACAATGCTTTTTCACAAATACAACTTAAAGAAGGGAGGATTTACTTTGGCTTATAAGTCCACTATAGAGGAGAAGACACAATCTCAGAAGCATGAGGCAACTGAATGCTGTAGTGTTTTGAGTGTGAATGGTCTGCATAGGCTCATATATGTGGTACAATATCATTTTAAGGTGTGTGACTTTTGTTTATGCTTCAGTTGTTTAATTCTGTGACACTGTGTTATTGTGCTTGCCTAAAATACCTGGTGGTTCTAATGAAGATCCGAACAGCCAATAACGAGGCAGGGGCAAGGATAGGTGGGGTTGGCAGGCAGAGAGTATAAATAGGAGGAAAAATAAGGAAGAGAAGGGCAACGAGAGAACAAGGAGAGGAAGACATCAGGGGCCAGCCACCCAGCCACCCAGCAATCAATGGAGTAAGATTTACAAAAGTAAGAGAACGAAAATCCCAGAGGCAAAAGGTAGATGGGATTATTTAAGATAAGAAAAGAAAACTAGAAACAAGTCAAGCTTAGACAGGGCACTCATAAGTAATAATAAGCCTCCCAGTGTGATTTACTTGGGAGTTGGGTAGTGGACTTCCCAAAAGAGAAACAACATCTTACTACACATATATTTGAATATAAGTTTCCTATTGGTTGGAACTATTTGGGAAGGATTAGGAGGTATGGCCTTGCTGGAGGAGGTGTGTTGCTTGAAGCAGGCTTTGAAATTTCAAAAGGCTCTCACCATTTTGAGTTAACCCTCACTGGCCCTAGGTTATGTCTCAAGATGTGAGCTCTCAGCTACTGCTCTAGAGTCATGCTTGCCATGCTGCCTGCCATGATGGTTATGGACTCTAACCCTCTGAAATTGTAATCCCAATATGGTGTGCCATCATAGCCACAAATAATAACTAGGAAGGGCATCTGTAGTCAGTAAACAAAAAGAGGGTTTAGCAGATGACTCAGTGTGTAAAAGAGCTTGCTATGTATGCCCAGCACTCACTTAAAAAGCCAGATGTGGTGGTGCATGTCTATAACACCCACTGTATTTGGGCAGAGAGTTGATCCCTGACGTTTGTTGGCCACCCATTATAGCTGAAGCATGGAGCTTCAGATTTGGTTAAGAGACCTGTTTCAAAAATAAAATAAGGTGGGGCTCAATAGAGGAAGATTCCCAAAGCTGAACTTTGTATTTTACACATGCACATACAGGCAAGGGCTCCATCACACACATTTGCAATTGTGTAACATACACATTGCTGGGTTGGGGACAAGTGCTGGTACTCAGTTCTCTTTCCCTTCTCTATCTTTTATTCAGTTCAGGACCCCAGGCCCTGCGTGAGTGCTGGCCATATTCAAGATAAGTCTTCTTTCCTTGGATAAGCCTTTTTGGAAACACCCACACAGACATGTGCAGAGGTCTGATTGCTAAGAGAGTCTACATCCAGTTAAGTTAAAAATGAAGATTAGCTATTGTCTTAGGGTTTCTATGAAGAGACACCATGACCACAGCAATTCTTATAAAGGAAAGCATTTAATATGATCTGGCTTACAGTTCCAGAGGTTCAGTTCATTATCATAATGATGGGAAGCATGGTGGTATGTAGGCAGATGTGGTGCTGGAGAGGTAGGTGAGAGTTCTACATCTGGATTTGAAGAAAGCATGAAGAAAAAGTGACACTGGACTTGGCTTGAGCATCCTCAACCTCAAAGGCCTCACCTCCCCAATGACATGCTTCTTTCAACAAGGCCACACCTGCTAATAGTGTCATGCCCCATGAGCCTATGGGGATGATTCTCATTCAAGCCAACATAACCATCACATACCACTTTAAAAAATACTAGATAATTTTCTAACATTTCCATTGTCCTTTTCAAATTCGAAAAGTAAGAACCAGGCAAACAAAGAACCGTACCCTCATTTATAGCTGAAGCATCTAGAACACCCCAAGTCTCTTTGTAGATACTCAATTACATGTTCTGAACAGATGGACACAAATATAAAGTTTCATGATTTTAAATCAATTTTCAAAAATATGTCTGAGTTGGGATGGATGCATTGAAGATAGAATAAATTTTTGTAAATACTATTAGATTGTTTTAATTTGCTTCTCTATGGCTGTGATAAGTTTCCATGACCGAAAGCAACTTTGAAGAAGAAAGGATTTATTTGACTTCAGCTTATCGTCAGTCCACTATCAAGAGAATCAGGCATGAACTCAAGGCAAGAACATGGAGGCAAAAGTTGAATCAGAGACCATGGAGGGATGTCACTTACTATATTGCTTTCAATGACTTGTTTGCCTGCTCTCATATACAACCAAGGACCACCTGAGCAGGTGTGGCACCACCCACAGCAAGCTGGGCCCCACTCACAACAATCATTCATCCAGAAAATGCTCCATAGATGTGGCCATAGATCAGTCTGATGGAAACTTTTTCTCATTTGTGGGTCTCTCTGCCCAGATAACCCTAGCTTGTTTCCACTTGACAAAAGCTAACTAGCATAGTGTTTAAAAGCAGCCTTTAGGAAGGACTATATCTGCCAACAAAAATGCTAGACTTCAGTTTTGGATGCTATGCTGCCATCTAATGCAGCAAATATAAATTACATAAATGTCCTTCTCTGCTCTGCTGTTTCTGCTGCTACAGTTTCTTCAGGATTACCTCTGACTTTGAAGGAGTCACAGAGACTTGAGGCGAATGTTAACTAATAAACTTGGATCCAGATCTTTAATTGAGTGCAAGTAGAAGCATGCAAGCGAATCTCTTGAAGTCTGAGAGCACCCTAGGTACAAAGCTAAAGCAGAATAAAAGATATTTATCAATTACAAATGTATTCTCTCCACTTCAAATGCCATTTGCATAGGAAAATGAAACAAATAACTTGAAGGGTTATACCTATATTTACAAAATAAACTTCTGGTTTGACCTTGTACTGACCTGAAACATGGGGGATTTCTTTGCCTTGAGGATGCTGGGGCACAGATCTGATCATAGTGGTTGATCATGGGACAACATTATGGAGCATATGAATGAAGATGCAGTAACAACTTAAAATGTCATGTAAAATTTGCTGCCATGAATCTAATATCTATCATTTTACACTTGCTATGCAGATGCAAGAAATAACATCTTAAAATGATTTTTATTATGCTTCATAATACTAATGTTAACTTTTTTTATTAATTTATTCTTCAGAATTGCTTTAAAATCTCAATGCTTTAGTGATGGACAATCTGAATGCCATCAGATACCAGGTAGAAAAAACAGCTAAAATTCTATTCATACAGAACTGAGATGAGTCCACACTCTTCCTCAGCAAATCCATTCCCTTTCAAGTTTGTCCTTATTGCTTACCTCCATGAGAAATCAATTGGTGGAATTCCGGATTGTGTGAGATTTTGACTTGTCATTGCTGTGAGAAGAACCCCTTCATTATATTTACCTTTTGACAAAGTTGAATGTGTCAGTGACTACATCAGTGTTACCAGGTAGTCTCAGGAAATTCTTGGCTAATAAGAAGGTAGACATCTAGTGGTTCCAAACAAATTAGACTTGATTTTACTTAAAGAAACTGACATAATTTAAAGCATGCTAATGAATGTGACTAACCCCACTCTCATCTGCTAGCATCTTGGTACTCATACTGAAATCTCAGTTGTGTCTTCAGACATGTTATTTATGCTTTGTGATTGCATGAATGTCCCTATAAAGTTGCTCTAAGTGCTTTATGAATAATGTCTATAAAAGATTTACTCATTTAATAAAATTAAGCATATCACATTCCCAGCCTTCAGATAAATAAGTAGTGAGCAAGACTCAGTGCTTATTCTCAAATAATATACAACCCCACGAAGCAAATATCTATGTACAAATTGCAGTATAGTATCATGAGACATGGTATGTTAATCTATAGAGAACATCCTGTGTGCAAAGTGGACAAACTATCAACTCTTCAGTGGATGTGAGAGAAATGTGACATCATGGAAAGTTTGCTAAGAGGGCTCACTATTGATGTGCAACCTAGAGGAAAGAGTGTAATTTTTAGCTGGAAATACAAGAACTTAAAACATACAGATGATACCTGAAAAGGAGTAAGAGATAAGCATAGTTCGGAGTGGAAGGTAGCTTGGTTATAACAGCTCCATGGTGTTTAAATTGTGAGACAGTTTAGTAAGCACTGTCCATAACTGTAGTTTTTTTTTGTAATGATTTGGAGGGGCTATCACCCAGCTCCCAAATACATATATGGAGACTTATTCTTATTTATGAATGCCCAGCCTTAGTTTGACTTGTTTCTAGCCAGTTTTTCTAACTTAAATGATCCGCTTTCTCTTTAGCTACGTTTTGCCTCTGGGATTTTTAACTTTCTTAATTCTATGTATCTTTCTTTCCTCTTACTCCAATGCTAGCTGTGTGGCTGGGTAGCTGGCCCCTGGTGTCCTCCTCTCCTTCTCCTTTACTGGCTCCTCCCTCTTCTCTGCCTGACAGCCCCGCCTATTTCTTTCTCCTGTTTAGCTATTGGCCATTCAGCTCTTTCTTAGACCAATTAGATATTTTAGACAAGCAAAGTAACACAGCTTTACAGAGTTAAACAAATGTGACATAAAAGAATGCAAGACATCTTTGCATCATTAAAAAATATTCCATAGCATAAACGAATGTAACACATCTTAAACTAATGTTCCACAACACATAACTCTTTCATCTGGTAAGAGAGTTGCGTGGTTTAGATTAGGCGGGTCAGTGGTAGAAATTATTGTGGAAGACTACTGATGAGATACTCTATAGATATTTGCTTGGGCGTGTGTATGTGTGTGTGTGTGTGTGAGAGAGAGAGAGAGAGAGAGAGAGAGAGAGAGAGAGAGAATGAGAGAGAGAGAGAGAGAGAGAGAGAGAGAGAGAGCATGTGTGTGTTTTCACAGAGACACTTTGTAAAAAGCTGGATCCAGAAAAGAAGGTGTGTAAAGATAAAAGTGAATAAATATGTATGTGGGAAACAACACCTGAGCATTCTAACTGTGAATCAAGTAAAAGGCTAACATGTTTGGAGATTCTCAAGATGTGTACATTTCCTCAGCCAGGGTGTTGTTTGCAAGCTCATAGTATCTAGCACTGATAATATTTGAGCACATGTGCCACTGAGCAGAACATTTGTTGGTTTGCAAATAAGTGTAGAATGGATCTCAGAGCCATCTGTTATGTACTTGGCTAGATGGTGTCAGAAAACTAGCAGCTCTTTGAGAAGGCTGGAAAGAGATGTTGAAATAACACAGAGTTGTATTCCCAAGATTCAGAAGGTCTTAGACCTATTCGATTCTTCCAGTTAATGGCCATTATTTGTTTTTCTTAAACCTTATTTGTCATCGAGTATGTGATCAAAGATACAAAGAAGTAGGCAAATACTATTTCTGGCTTCTTTTCCTCCTTCTCGCTCCAATTTCATTCCACTGGTTGCTTCATATTGAGAGTATCAGGAAGACTAAGGCATAGATCCCGACCTTGTGAAACTCCATTCCCTAAGAGGAAGCATACAGGACTAGAATTAATTGCTCTGCTCTTTAATAAACACTGAGTGAAGATTTTGGGAAAGAGAAAAAGAACAGCTAATAATTACTATCTAAGCAGGAATGGAGGTGTTGAAGGATGGACAAGACTTTTGCCTTGTTAGAGGATAAGTCAACAATTGCTGCAGACTTTAGACAGACCACATTCTTTTATTATTTAAAAAAAGCCCACTGACTCTGTACTTAGTGACCCCAGAATTTGAACTCAAATATTAATGTTAAAATAGGAGAGGTTTTAAATCCAAAATAGGATAACAACTTGGAACTCTATCTGTGCCTGATACTGAAATGAGGAAGAAAAGGAGAAATATTATTTTGATTGCTGCTATTTGGATAGTACTTGATACAGCTAATCTCATTCGTAAGTCAGCCTGGCAGATTTGGTATCTGTTCATTTGTGAAGATAAGAAAAATGGGGTTTGGTGAGATGGCTTAGTGCCAAAAGCACTTGCTATCGAGCCTAATGATCTGAGTTTGATTCCCATGATCCATGTTGTCATAGGATTTATCCTCTGACTTCAACATACATTCTGTAGCATACATGTTCTCCTCACCCTTAAACCAATAATTTTCTTCTTTTTTATATTTTATTTTATTTTATTTTAATTTGATGTGCATTGATGCTTTTCCCGAATACATGTTTGTGTGAGGGTGTCAGATCTTGGAGTTACAGACAGGTGTGAGCTGCCATGTGGATGCTGGGAATTGAACCTGGGGCCTCTGGAAGAGCAGCCAGTGCTCTTGACCACTGGGCCATCTCTCCAGCTCTCGATGGCTTCTTAATAATCAGTAGAGGTGTAGGCTGGGGAGGGGGGTCAGTTGGTAAAGTGCTGACCATGAAATCGTGAAGACCAGAGTTTCATCCTGGAATCCAGAGATCTCTGGTGTTGGGGAGGCAGAGTCAGGAGAGTCCCTGGGATTCAGCTGCCTGCCAGTTTAGCCTACTCTGTGATCTCTGGACCAATCAGGTTAGGTAGAGTGCTGTCTCAAGCAAGCAAGCAAGCAAGCAAGCAGACAGACAGACAGACAAACAGACAGACAAACAGACAGACAGACAGACAGATAGCAAAGACAAATGAAAAACCTCATCAAGGTGGATGGCTCTTGAGGAACAGGGAAGGATGCCTGAGGCTGATGTCTGTACTCCTTATACATCTATACACGTGTGCCCACATGAACAAGCACCCCCCCCCCATACACAGATAAGAGAAAAAAAGAACAGGGGCATTACTGGCCATTTAACAGGTGGGGAATTTAACAGGACCAGGAGATTGAAGTACTTTCTTACAGCCAAATAGCCAGTGGATGATGAAGGCCAGGTAGATGCTGGCATCCTGATTACCAGAGTCCAAGGTCAAGGTCAGATAGAGTGTGGTGGGTGCTGGGTGCCAGGAGACCTTGTAGCTTTTCCTGGGCACCAGGAGGATTGGTCATTGTTGCCTTCTGGTTCTTTCTTTTTTGGCCTTTCCAAGAACTAGTCTGGGAAACCACAGCTGGCCACCTAGCCCTGATAGTCACCAAGAATGTTTCCATGTTTCCTGGGAACCCTGAGCGCTTCTTGGAGGGCAGCATAGATGTGTGGTGGATCGTGCATGATGGTAAACCAAAAAAATTTTTAGAAAAATTACTCTTTAGTAACACTAGTATTTAGATTTCTGACTATAGATGTATGTTCAATTTTCATTGCTTACTCTTGCTTCTATATGCCTGTCTTGAGCAAACACTGAATACAAAGCAAGGTTTGCAAACAAACAAATGCATGCACAAATAAATACAGATATAATTATACACATGTATATTTTATATTTATTTTTTAAGACAGTATACATCAATATTGTAGAACTTTTGTCCATGCACATAAATAATATAGAAAATAAATGATGTTTAGCTTTTCAAGCTAAATACTTTACTAAATAATATATTCAAGTTAATTTATATAAATGGTCATTATCAAACTTAAGCATGGCTTGACCTGTGCTACTCTGCTTTATTTTGGGATGAAAGACTAGAGGGTAACCAGGACTTCTGGCAAGGCTCAGCCCATCTTGAGCCTTCTCATTGAAAACCTTTCAGCATATGGGTCACTTACTGTTTGCCAACACTTGGAAGTGTTAAAATCTCTCATGTCAACAGGTTGGGGATCTGGTTATTGAGCAAATGGGACATTTTGTTGACTTCATAGGGTTCTTAAAAAAGGAGATCAAAGGGTGCATTATGTTTCAATACACAGCTTTATAAGACAGATGGAATCCACCTTGAAAGACTCGCGACACTTAAGGCCGGATTATCAGAGGTTTCAGACACTCAAACCTATTAGCTTGCTCAGCCCTCATCCTTGTATTGTCAGGACATTTTAGCCTCATTTATAGGGAGTGGACAGTCCAATTTGAATTTTAACTGCTGCCAAAGTTCAGTCATGGGTTAGAGAAGTGGCCACTGAATTATGGGTTGTGACAAATGATGCTCTGGCTCGGGTTGTAGATCTGTGCTCCCTAATGGTGTCATCACAAATGACTAAATCACTTTGTTTGGAGGGGGAGAAAGTTCTCACAACTTTTGGGAAGAGTCCACAACTAGAATGATCTGCTGCAAGGTGGGAGCTTTACAGAACAGCCCTGTCTCTGATGAGGAAGGAGCATGAAAGGGAGTTGATCATTCTTTCATCTTCCAGAAACTCCAGAGGGATTTGTTTCTACCCACATCTAACACTGGAAAAATACACAACCTTTGGGCTTTCTCCCTGAAGCCTTGAAACAAACCACAGTGTTAGAAATACAGTAGTGTTCTTGAGTATCCACATTTCATCAGTAAAATGAAATTACGTCTTATGTCTATGTCACCAAAACTGTTAATTACTAAAGTCCACTGAACAGTCTGTCTGTGGCAAACAAACAAACTTCTTTTACATGTCAATTCCAGTTCCCTCTTCCTCCCCTCCTCCCCTCTTCCCCTGTCCCCCCTAACCCCTTATCCCAACCCCTATCTGCTCCCCAAGAAGGTGAGGCCTTCCATGGGGGGGGACTCTTAAAAGTCTGTCAGATCATTTAGGGCAGGGCCTAGCCCTCCCTAAATGTGTGTCCAGGCTGATAGAGTATCCTTCTATGTGGAGTGGGCTTCCAAAGTCCATTCGTGTACTAGGGATAAATACTGATCCACTACCAGAGGCCTCTAGATTGCACAGACCTCCAAACTGACATCCTCTTTCAGGGAGTCTGGAACAGTCCTAAGCTGGTTTCCTAGCTATTAGTCTGGGGTCCATGAACAAGCCCTTGTTCAGGTCAGCTGCTTCTGTGGGTCTCTCCAGTCTGGTTCTGACCCCTTTGCTCAACACTCCTCCCTCTCTGTAACTGGATTCCAGAGTTCAGCTCAGTGTTTAGCTGTGGGTGTCTGCTTCTGCTTCTGCTTTCATCAGCTACTGGATGAAGGCTCTAGGATGGCATATAAGGTAGTCATCAATCTCATTATAGGGGAAGGGCATTTAAGGTGTGCCCTTCTCAACTATTGCTTAGATTGTTAGTAGGGGTCAAAGTTGTAGATCTCTGGACATTTCCCTAGTGTGTCTGTGGCACTTTAAACTATGTTATTTTATCAATTTGAGGTTTGAAAGATGTCTCATTTGGTGATATCAGAATTTAAACCACAGTTACAGAATATTTTAAAATATAATTGTCAATTGCTATAATGTACACAAAGTCTCATGAATTTGCCATATAGATGTATGTGTGTATGTGTATATGTGTGTGTACACATGTGTGTATATGTAAACTCTTTATATGGTGCTGCAAAGTAAAATAGTTTCCATATTTATAATGTGATGCTTTGATGTGTGCGATGATAAGATTAAAAAACTTTTCCTCATACCAGCCAGTCAGTAGTTGGTTTCATTAAACATTATCTCAAATGGATGCTTTTTTGTTCATTTCTTACTGACACATCTATTATCAACTAAAGTCCATAGAAAAACAGATTAAATAGTTGTGTGTTGTATTTTAAATCATATGAATACATCAAGCACTGAATTAAGTATACAAACATTTAATCTCTACAAATTACACATTTCCCTTTACATTCTGTGTACTTTTAGGAAACCACACACACACACACACACACACACACACACACACACACACACACACACACACACACACACACACACATTCATTATATATATATATATATTCTTTATAAATTTTCTAATAATAAAAATATTTACCATACACACTTTGAAATGTCATAAGGTCAGTTTACACTAAATAATAATTTATGTTCTTTTGGTGTTAAAGTCAAAAAAAGCCTGTATTTATCAGTTAGGAGCAATTGTGAGTTCTTTTATGGGCTTCATGTAAACTTTCCTTCCCCTATGTTGCCAGCTACATTCTGTAATTAAATGTTCAAGCTCTAGGAGGGTGCCGTTTTACTTGTCTGCTCTCCTCGGGGGCCCTAGTTTGTAAAGTGCTCTTTTCCATTTCTTGTGGGGATTGATCAAGAGAAGACAGGAGGTTAAAGGCACCCACCCATCCAACAGGTGTGTCGGTGAGAGAAGTTCCTGTCTCCCTTTGTTGGCAGCTGTGAATGTGCAGGTGTGAACACCAGCAGCATTTGATAGGCTTTGGATGTGTCAGGTGGGGGACATTTACACTAAAGCTAAGGGGAAAACCTCTCATAACTTTGTAGTCTAGCCTGAGAAGCATAAAGTAGTTTTTTTTTTTTTCTAGGTTTAAAGCTGTAAAGCTTCGTGTGGCTTCACCTGTCAAGCTTATAGATAAAAGTCTTGTTTTAACTTGACCAAAACCAGATACAGTTTATTCTGAATTTAGAAAAACATTGAGCAATTTTGAATAGAAAACGAACTAGAGATCCTAAGAGCTCTTGGGCAGGGATGACCTCTTGCTGAAGCTGGAAAATACTCTACCCTAACTCATTTCCATTTGTTCTGAGACTTCAAGTTGAAACTATAATTGTTCTTTGCTGTTTTATCACACTGCCCTTCACTTTAAATTAAGATATATGTAGCGTTAGGTCAGAGATGCTGAGAAGCCTCCCTCTTCAAAACACAGGCGTTATCTTTGGTATCTCTCAGTTGCCCTGGCTCCCATCCAGCTGTCACTTCGTTTCCATGATTCATTCTGATAATTTTAACCAGCTGCTGATTGAAAAATCTATCATTGCTGGAGTTCATTGCCACTTTGTTGTTCGGACTATAGTAACCAAACAAAGCAAAACAACCCTCAAAGCCAGTGAAGCCCATTTTTTCTACCTGTGTGTGCTATTGCCATTCTGCGATCAAGGTGAAATTATATTCACTAAGATTTCAATTACCTTCTTGTATGGATACAACCCTAAAAGAAAAATAATTATTCCTTTTTATCATCCCTTGGAGAAGTATTAGAAAGGTTTTCAAGACTCCATAGAACATTTCTCTAAACATCTTTTATAACACACATCTCACTTTTTTTAAATGAGATAATATAGCTGTCTGTATCATTCCAGAGAAAAGGCTCAAGAAATGCAAGAATTTGATAAGTTGAAAAGTATTCATCTCTTTAATTAAATTTAGTTATATCTTATACCATAGAGACCATAATGAAATACTTTACATAAAAAACTTAAAAATATTCTTTATATATTTTAGTACTAAATTTTCATATGATACAATGATAAAAATTAATTTTAGCATATGCTAACATGTTCATCTGAAAATTGAATGACAAGACATATACAATAAAAGCTGATATTTTTTGCTTAGTCTGTGCTAAAGCACTGTAATATATACATCATGAATAAGTAAAAGAAAATTGAGATTAGTTGAGCTTTAGTAATTGCAGTTATCCAAGTAGTAAGGTAATAAGATGTTAGAACTAATTATATTTTAAGGTTAGAGTATATTCATTAACAAAATAGGTATTGGACTGACTTTGTTCCCAAAATATTTACACACACACACACACACACACACACACACACGGGGGGGGTAGAGAGAAAAAGACAGAGAGACAGAGAGAGGAAAGGAAGAAGAGACACACAGAGTGCAGTGCATTTTTAGTGTTAAACTGATAACTGAATTTGCTACATTATGATCTTCCTATGCTCTTGAAATGGATCCTTTTATTTGTCAGAACAACTGGAGTATATATTATATACTTTATTGCTTCCCTGTTATTATTGCTTCCCTCTTACACAGTGAACAGACTGAAGCCACTAATTTCACAAGCAAGCAGAGAATTCAGGGTTTGAACACAGGACTCTCTCACTTTAGGGCCATGGCTGTATTGATATCATGAATTCGTTCTTGGCAGAGAAATTTTCACTGCATGGACTTGAATGTACAGGATCTTCAGGGTTTGAGGTTAAATTTAGACTGAACCTTGAATATGTGGTAAAAATGATCCATATTTGCTTAACTGAAGCTACCATGAAATTCTTTATCTTATCACTTGTCATCTCCTAAGATTATAAAGTGTCAAAAGCAGTTAATTAAGGAAGCTAGTTTTATTGTTGAGGCTTCATTGTATGATGGACTTTATTACAGCATGTTGATTATATTGGTAAGTGAGAAGAGACAGGAAGGATGGCCCTCCCAGTTTTAAATAACGCCTACACATGTTCTGGCTCTACCGTTGGTCAGCATTGGTGACAACCATTTGTCCAAGTTCATATCTCTGGGAATGTTACTACGTGCCAAGATTTCTTGTTAATATTTTAAGGATTGTAATTATTGTAGTTATTTTTAAGGATTTCATTTTCAAGCTTAGTATATTTGGTTATGGAGAACATAACCTGAGTTTCGGGTAGACTGAAAAGGCTAAATGAGTTAAATATAAACTGACAAGCTCTTCATCTTCATTATGAAAGAACTAAATATTTCATTTATTGTTTTAATGAAATATTTCCTCCTAATTATATCCTGATTGATTTTTTTTCCACATTTGCTGCTTTATCTTTCATAGTAAGCCTATACATCTATTGATCTACATAAATTTTGTGAAACCATTAGCATCTATCAAGATGACATATGACTTTTATATTTAGGTCATTCAGTTTAGGTACTAACTCAAAATATATCTTTTGCTGATACAGCTTATTGTATTGTATTGTATCATTTAGCTGGGCTTCAAATCTTTGTTATACAGTTCACAAACAAATAGGCTAGCAAATGTAATTTTTAAATAATACATTGCTAAGCCTTTTATTCACTTTCATAGTTTTAATTAGATATCAATATGATATTGGTGTGTTTGTAAACCGAATGCACATTATTGCACTTACATTTATAACATTTCCATATGATTAACATCTCTAATTTGAAGGCTGGGGACTATGGTCTATATCTATACCTTCAGCACTTAGGAGGCAGAGTTATGTGGATTAGGAATTTAGAGATATCCTTGGCTGTTACATAGTAAGCCTGAGGCCAGCATGTACTATACAAAACTCAAAACAAACAAACAAACAGACCTAAAAACAAATAATGAAAACCTTAAACCCAACCTCAAAAGTATAATTTTCTTTTTTTATATTCAAGTAAATCTTATAGAAAAATATGTGGTTTTTTGGAAGTCAGAAATTGTGGGTTTTAGGATTTCTTTTTTTCTCCTAGACAATTTTTCAGTACTTCTTTTGGAAATGCAATTCTTGTATAGTTTTTCAGTTTTCCAGGATATTTGATGTAAGTGCCAGGTGTTTTATTCCAAATAATGTTGCTTTACATGAAATAATTTATCGGATAAGGTAATATGCAAATGCCTTCAGTGAATATGGCAGGTCTTGTTAATTGAATGTGTTGGAGTATATAGGCATCTTCTTTACTTCCAATATGATTCTTTCTTAACTTTTCTATAGCTGATGACTGCCTTCATCAGTCTCATTTCCTACTTTTGGAAGTGATGTAAGTCTTATATAAGAGAACCATTAATACTGTGTTCTCTTAAATCTGTAACACGGAGCCAGCATGGTGGCTCGGCAGACAAAGGCAGATGGTATGAGTGCTATCTCCAGGATCTACAAGATGGAAGGGGAAAACTTAGACCTGTGAGTTGTCCTCTGACTTCCAGATGTGCAGTGTGGCACACACACACACACACACACACACACACACACACACACACACACACACACACACACACACACACACACACACACACACACACACACATAACCATAACCTTATATAATTAAAAACTACAGAATGAGGAAAATTAGAACAAGACCTTTGGTGACAGACAACTCAATGTCTCACTGAGAGTCCCTGGTCTGGCAACTGAGCACTGGAGATTCACTTTCAAGCTGATCCAGGTGAAGCTAGATATGCAAACTTTTATCTGGATTCTTTTAATACTTAAGGATTATCAACGAATTAGAATGTTAAACACACTGCTTGCTAGAATGAATGAAATCTCACCATGCTTCGGGTTGTGACAATTTGTCATGATTTTCTTTTCTTGTGTTTTACTTGGAGAAACTGATAGGCTGTCATTCAAACCAAGAAACGGTATTTTCTTCTCCAGCTGTTTCCCCTTCTTGACATTCTAACAACATTAACATTTTTCTTTCTTTCATGTAAATATTGTTACTCAACAATCCAGGTGAGCCACCCTGAGACTCTCTGTTGATTTAAAACTCAGAATCAATATAGTCTACTTTCTTTATTTTATCATTGGGGGAAATGACACACAGAGTAAGTACCATTTGCCAATTTGTGCACCTTCATTTTATGAACTACTCATCCACAGAATAAAATCACGTAGAGGTTTCATCTGACAAAGTGTATTTCATTTTTGTTAACTAAATGTGTGCTGTAGTATTCTTAGAATGTAGTTCCCCAACACTTGATCTCCTGTATGTACAGAGGGCTACTGCCATTACATTGCCCCCTTAATCTTCTTATACATCACTTATGAGAAGCCCCACTGAAGATGCTTCCCTACCTCTCTGATAAAAGCTGGATCTTTAGACTCAGTTTGGATTTTTGTATCTTACTGTGTTTGCTCTGTGTTTTTTGATCTTTGTTGTCTGATAGAGAAGACAGAGACAAATTAGAGGGTGACTGGGTTTTAAGGATTACTAATTGGCTTTAAGGACTATCGGGTTTACTTTTATTTTTGTCTTGATCTTTTCTACCTAGAGTGTCTTTCTTTGTTGCATGAACTCTTATATATACTATATATTTGCATGCACTACACAAAATACTTAAACTAAATACTTAGAGAATTAATATATATTTGTGTATACATATACTTATAGACATATTATACTTTCAATAATCTGCTCATTTTAGTAATAGTTTTCTAAGAATCAGGTGTTTAAATGAAGATATAATTAGTTTCTCAATGAAACTATTTCTATAGCATGACCACTGTACACAGTGGGGGGGGGGGAGGTGGTTGTCCACACAGGTGTTCCAATTTCAAGCCAGAGCATTGTTTTTGGCATGGGCATTTAAAAGATCCCAAGATATGGATATCTAATCTGAATTCATATTATTTAAAGTTCATTTACCTTGCCTGAATGGTTCCTGGAGAAGGTACCTGTTTTAATCACTTAACACACAGTGTATTCCTGTTTCTTACATAGACATTTCGTGGAAGCATCCAGTGATGTGCATAGTTGTATTATTTTCATCTTGTATGGGAGAGTTTGCTAATATTTTCACAAATGATAGAAGTAAATAAAAATGCCTCTGAGAATGGGAATGGCTGTGGTTTTTGGCCCATGGATCTCCATGTTAAGTTTCTAGTACTGTCTCACAAAATAGAATATTATCTTTATTCTGGTTAAAAAGCTAAAACTTTAAATTGACATCAACGATTCTCTGCTGTCTTCCAAGCTGTGTACACAGGTATGTTTGTCTTATGGGGGACTACTCTCCAGGAAGACCCACGTCAAGGGAGCTAGGTCAGTGGATGCTGTGCTTACCTAACACACATTGCACTACATGAGAAAACCAGACAAGGAAAAGCTCTGTAGAAGTCACTGCCCATCCCTCCTCCCTCTCTGCAACTGGATTCCAGAGTTCATCTCAGTGTTTAGCTGTGGGTCTCTGCCTCTGCTTCCATCAGCTACTGGATGAAGGCTCTAGGATGGCATATAAGGTATTCATCAATCTCATTATCAGAGAAGGGCATTTAAGGTGGTCTCTCCACTATTGCTTAGATTGTAAGTTGGGGTCAAAACTGTAGATCTCTGGACATTTCCCTAGTCCCCGAATTCTCTTTAAACCTATAATGGCTCCCTGTATTGTGGTATCTCTTTTCTTGCTCTCATCAATTCTTCCCCTGACTAAATCTTCCTGCCCCCCTATGCCCTCCTCTCCCCTCCTCTTCTACTCCTTTGTTTCTTCTAGCTCCCTCTCTCCTACCCCCATGCTCCCAATTAGCTCAGGAGATTTTGTCCCTTTCTCCTTCTCCGGGGGATCATACATGTCTCTCTTAAGGTCCTCCTTGTTTCCTAGCTTCTCTGGACCAGACTGGAGAAACCCACAGGGACAGCTGACCTGAACAAGGGGTTGCTCATGGACCCCAGACTAATAGCTGGGAAACTAGCATAGGACTCTTCCAGACTCCTGAGTGAGGATGTCAGTTTGGAGATCTGGGCAATCTATGGGGCCTCTGGTAGTGGATCAGTATTTATCCCTATTACACGAATGGATGTTGGGATCCCTCTCCACACTGAGGGATACTTTCTCAGCCTAGACACGGGGGAGGGCATAGGCCCTGCTCCAAATGATCTGACAGACTTTGAAGATCCCCCATGGAAGGCCTCACCCTTCCTGGGGAGCAGAAAGGGGTTGGGATGAGGGGTTGGGAGGTAGGGGAGGAGGGGAGGGAGAGGGAACTTGGATTGACATGTAAAAGAAGCTTGTTTCTAACAAAAAAATTAAAAAAAGAAGTCAGTGTCCATTTCAAGGCAGTGACTGAACCTATAAAGTTATTTAATTTTTAATTACACTTAATTATTTAACACAAAGGTGAATTTGATTCCAAAGGCTAATAGTTTGGTTAATGCTTTTGAATATAAAATATTTGAATACTTTGTTACTTAACAGAAAAGTCAGAGGCTCTGCTTTGCCTTTTTCACTGCTATGTTTCAGCACACCAACCCGGATTCTGTCAACATTATCTATGACTTTGTAAGATTTTTATAGTTTTTCTTATTTTATCTTTTCAGCGGGTCTGTGGTGTGTGTGTGCACACTCTGGTGAGAGTGTGATAGTGAGAGGACGCCTTGATAGAGTTGATTCTATCCTTCTATCTTGTGGGTCCTGGGGATTGAAATTCAGGTCATCAGAGTTGGTGGCCAGTGCCTTTACTCAGGGAGCCAATTTGCTGACCCCTTTTGGTCTGGTGGTCATCATTTGAGGTTCTGCAGATTTAATTGAAAAAAAAAAGCAAGAATAAGTTTAAAGGCTATGAAATAAAACCTCAACCTGATATAGATGAGTGAATTTCTCACCTAAGGATATAATGTGCACACAGCACACCAGACAAGAATGACAAAAATTCAGGTGCAGAACTATCAGGGTGTACTTGGATAAAATTTCAGTTTAAATTATCAATCAACTTAAAAATGTATTTTGATAATCATGGGTTCATTTTCAAAATTGACACTGAAGAGTTTGTAGGAAGAAAATTCTGTTAGAACAAGGAGGGGCACACAGGGACTTCAGATGGTATCCCTAATGAAATACAGATCCCTGCATTGTGAGAAAATTAAGACTTGGGCCAAGAATCAAAGAGAAGCTGGACAGCCTTCAGAAGGCGTTTTTATAGTCTGGGATCAGGGAGGGTTCATCTCCTGAAGTGTTGAGGATAGTAATGGTTTGCTAATCTGCGAAGGGCTTTTACACTGTTTTCTTTGCAGTTCCTGAGACGGTTAAAGCTTGAAAGTAAGAGGTCGCAGGTTAGAAATCAGATGCAACATGTCCCCTTATTTCAGAGCCGTTCGATGTTCAGGAGGGTGTGGGATGCTTTTAGGGCTCTTAAAGGTTAAAGATGTTAAAAGCTCTGCTCTCCTTCACTTCAATCACATTCTGCAGGAAAATGTAGAGGACGGGAGAGGAGGCTACAAAGGACTTGTCAGAGTACTTGCACTTACTGAATGGAGGGTCACAATGTGCATATAGTTAGATGCAGACATGGCATTTGATTCTTCCCTACCAAAGTGACCTTAGAACACCACAAACTGGGTGTATGTATACATGCTCAGCTTCCAATCCAGGGTAAATATTAGCTGGAATTTAGTAGTTGTATTTAAAAGAGTGAACAAAACTGCTTGCTTCCTTTTGGATATATAGAGAACTGTCCACTTTAAAGGAGGCTGATTTCTTCTGTCAGTGCATGCAAAAATCATTGGAGCCAATATAAATTTCTAGAATCTCTTCCAAAACATCACATACCTGTTTTCATACAAAACAGCCATGCTGTCAAAGCCAAGTAGACTTAAAAACATAATGCATATAATAGTAAACTCATAAAGTTCAATTTTATAGCACAGTTTTTCAATTGTGTCTTTAACTTTACCAACTACCATATATATATATATATATATATATATATATATATATATATGCCCCATTTTACCTTAGGAACTCACTCCGTAGACCAGGCTGGCCTTGAACTCACTACTTTTTACAGATTAGAATTAGTCATATCTTAGATATATTCAAGTGTGTGCCATCATTATCAAAGAGATCATTTGCTTTTCCTCTGAAGCTAAAGGAAAAGCATGCCATTAACTGCTGGTTAAGGTAACCGTGTTTGGATCTGGAGAATTTCCACTTCAATATTAGGCTGTAATGAAGGCAGAGCTTGTTCCAGGTTTGCACCTGCAGCTCCATGATTTGATCAGGACAGGACATGCATAACCTAGAGGTCAATGTGAGACTGACATGCATCCATTTAAGAAAAATCTGTCCTCTGAAGGTACCATAAATTTATATTTTGAGGCACTGTACCAAAAAGAAGCTTGACTTTTAGACAGCTAAATTGTAAACTGTAGCTTTTTAACACCCTGTCCTCACCCTCATTAAACTCAGGGTTAACAGTCTGTAAAATGGACTCA
The DNA here is from genome assembly GCF_003668045.3 of Cricetulus griseus. Lineage (NCBI taxonomy): Eukaryota > Metazoa > Chordata > Mammalia > Rodentia > Cricetidae > Cricetulus > Cricetulus griseus. Next base: position 45,491,170 of record NW_023276807.1, read on the forward strand.
CTATCTAGCAAGAATGATGTGGGTATTAAATAAAATTATGTGTATAAAATTTATGGTCCAGTGCTCAGCAGGTGTTAAAGGCTCAGTAAATTTCGGTTTAAATTATAGCTATTGGGCTGTTCTGGAGTAAGACAGTTTTATAGTAGACACATGATGCACCAAACACATTTTTTAGTATAACTATATACAACTATGATAGTTTTTGAATAGTTTTAAACACAACATTCACCACAATAGAAAGAATAACAAAATGATATATTGCCCATTAATATTATACCATGTCCTTTTGAGTTTCTCACTCCTGAAACTCAACACTTTCCCAATGACTCAGCAGCAGGCAGAAAGCATGATTCAGTTAATCGTGTTATCTCAGTCCAACTCACTAATTCAGAGGCTATTTCAGAGCTGAGCTAGGAAAGGGGTTTCCATTTTGTTGACTCTGTGTTTGTGTGTGTGTGTGTGTGTGTGTGTACACGCTCGCTCACGTTTCTTCCTCATGGCATCTACCAGCTTGCTTTCTTTGTTTCTTTTATTAAACCTAAAATCCTCTGTTGACTATCACTCCCTTCATGATCATTTGAGGGGAATTTTAGGAATCTTTAAGCCCATGGTGAAGCTTTGAAGTATTGATAACATTGGACTGCTCACTGGGGTGCAGCACTCCGAGGAAGAGTAGCATCTCCTGTACTCAAGTCCAGGCATGTTTAGTTTGGAGAACATGCAGAAACATGACTGGCAGCTGTCAAGAATCCCTGAAAACCTTGGAGTTGGGTATAGGGCATGGGTATGTGTAAAGTAGAGGTGGTGTCCACTGGCTCATTTAGAGGTACCTGGAGGACTGCTGCTAGGGTGAACATTAATATTAGAGTAAGATGTCATGTTGATGTGGAGTTACTTATGAACAAATGACAACCTGTTGACTAATGAGCATGAAAACGGCTTCAGAATTTTACAATCTATATGGCAGCATTGATCAAATTATTATCTTAAGCTGATAAAATGCAATCCAGAGCCCTGTGTCCCTGTATTTGAATAACATATAAGAATTTTGGACAATGTCTTTAGTGACTACTATTTAGGCTGAAGCAGAGGAACTGACGATTAATACCAGCGTTTATGTGTTCATTCTATAACTTTTAGTTAAGACTTCTTGCTTGCAAGGTCTTCTGCTAATTGTGGAAAAACATGGAAATCTAGCAATGTATCATTGTAATCCCCAAAGCTTTAATGTCTGTAGTTGTCTATGTGGAGAGTTGCATGAATCATAAGTCTGTGTCTGGAACTTGAGATTTTATTATATTCTTCACCTAAGTTAGTGATTAGATATTCTTGAACATTTTTTTCTTTCTTGCCTTTTTGTTTGTCTTTCATTCACCTACAAATGTCATATGGTCTAATATGTAGAATTAAATTTTTTCTGGATAAAGAATAATTAATCAGATATTCATGCATCATAGGAGAGGAAAAATAAATATATTTGTTTAGATAAAACAAATTTTATCTCTAGGCTCCCGAGGATGTGGAAAAAATGAACTCTGAGACATATATTTGGGTGCATGTTATCTTAATCTTTCTGATAATATCAAGCTATTTAAAGTAAAATGGATTATTATTCTAGCTTTTGTGTATAAATACATTCACATATGTGTATATGTGTGTGCATATGCAAGTGCTTGTACGCCTAGATTCTGATGTCTGGTGTCTTCCTCTATTTCTCTCTACCTGCTTTTTCTAGACTGGCTCTCTTACTGAGCTTCTCACACCCCAATTTAGCTAAACTGGTTAGCTGTAAGCCTCAGAGACCTGCCTGTCTATGTCTCATCATGCAGGGATAACAGACTGGCTTCTTTCTGGGTGATAGGGATCAAACTCAACTTGCATGACAAGAACCTTACTGAGTGATTTATCTCCCCATTTCATGTTATGTATGTTTTTAAAACATAGTATCTGTTTATCACTAGACTCTCTCTAGGGCACCCCCTCCTTTAAAACTAAACCAATGTACTCTTCTATTCATAATTGTGGAGTAGAGCTAAGAGAATAATCCTAGCTCAGCAAAAGGTCTGCTCACCCAAAGATGTAAATGCATTATTTTTGAGACAATATTTCTATCTGTAACAGTTATGGCTTTCCTGGAACTCCCTCTGTAGCCAAGCTGGCCTCAAACTCAGAGTGCCAGCCTCTGCCTCTTGAGTGCTGGAATTAAAGGCAGCATGCACCACCACCGACTGGAGCATGCATGTTAATGTAAGAAAGAAGTAGTGCTTTTTAAAGAGAGTTCTGATTGTGGAACTTTGCCTGTCCCCCCACCCCCCAAATGCTTAAAACAAGTTCCCATTTAATTCTTGATTTAGGGGTTGTTTTTTGAGCTATGAAGTCCTGCACAGTTTCTTCACTACTTCAAGGGACACTTGGCATTACCATTGCTTGACTATAGAGGTTAACCTCTAACTGCGGGTTTGTGGCTTATCACCACTTTAGAAAAGCTGTGGTTTAAAGGAATTCTAATCCAAGATTTTTAGGGATTTTCTCTATGGTTCAATAACCTTATGGGAGCTAAACAGAATAGATATATAAAGAAATTGTTAGTATTTAGGAGGTAAGCTCTTGGGAGATCCATGTCATTCTGAAACATACTGTGATTCTGAGAGGCATAATGAAAATGATTTAAAATTTCATATTTATTTTTCTTATTTGAAGTAGAGGGTCATGGTACATGGCTGTAATCCCAGCACTTGGAGGCTGATGCAGGAGAATAGGGGCTTCGGGACAGTCTGGATTATGTAACAAGACACTATCTTAACAACTGATACCAACCAAACAAAAATTTTATTTGTGGAAAAGCTGGTGCTACTTTAATGGTCTTCCATCCTTTGGCTGTAAACCATGTGCTGACCTTTTGATGTCCTATTTGTTTTATAAAGACAATATACAGTTATGCAATAGAGAAGTGTAGTTGGTGTTGAGATGAGTAATAACAGTTTTTGGCATTCTGATATATAAAGATAAATTATAAAATACTACATCCTCCTCTTTAACTTTTATAATTTTCTTCAACATTTATACAATAGAATATGGGAATAGGTCTTGGATTATAGTTGTTTAAGTCTCTCTATGAGTCCAATATTACCTTTTGGCTGGGCATGATGGATGACCCATGATCTGAGTATCTAGGAGGTTGAATCAGGAGAATTGCTCTAGCGGAATATTTGTTTAACTATAAAAAGATGTGTTGCATTTGTTTATGCTGAAGAATATTTGTCTAACCATGTAAAGATGTATTGCATGTGTTTATCTGTGTACAAATGTGTTGATATTTTTACCTTGCCTGCCTAAGGCACCTGATTTGTCTAGTAAAAATCTGAATGGACAATATCGAGGGAAGAAGTATGGGTAGGACTTTTGTGCGTGGAGAATAAGTAGTAGGAGGAATTTATACTCGAAAAAAGAAAGAAAAAGCGATGCCAGGGGCCAGATAGATAGACATAAGGAAGGGAGCAGGAAAATAGGACATACAGAAAGAAAGAAAGGTAAAAAGTGCTGAGGCAAAATGTAGATGAATAGAAATTGGTTAAATTAAGTTATAAGAGCTAGTGGGACAAGCTTGAGCTAAGGCTGAGCATTCATTATTAATAACGTTTACATTTCTGTGTCTTTATGTTTATTTATCCATTTATTTATTTAATTATTTTACAGACCAACCACAGTTTCCCCTCTCTCCTTTCCCCCCACCTCCATTCAACTTTCCCATCCACGCCTCCATCTCCATTCAGAAGGGGTAAGGCCTCCCACGGGAGTCAACAAAGCAAGGTATAGCAAGCTGAGGCAGGAACAAGCTCCTCCCCCTTGCATCAAAGCTGCTAAGGCATCCCACCATAGGGAATAGGTGGTTGGAAATTCCAACTACAAATTGCTGAGTATTTCAGGCTACGTTGAATTCCAAAATGAGATTCTATCTCAAGAAACCAAATGAAAAGTTTAAAGTCTCCAAAAACACAGCTTCTCAGGATATTAAATGATTTAGCTCAATTATAATTAACTAAAGAAGCATTTCTAATTAATTTATCTTCTTACATCACTGTCAGGATACATTGATAGTATGCTGAGTCATTGTTGATAAGTGTTTTTATTGTTTTGACTGTAGAAAATTTTAACAGCATTCAGCTTAAAACTCTAGTCAATGTGCAATTACCCAGGTAACTAAATTTCTGTCTCGCTTTTCTGGGATACATTATCTGCCTTGGCATCTTAAGATGGAACCTCTGAGCAATGAGTTTGTCTGGGAATGACTTACAGATATAGCAAGGTTTCCTGAAATAATATAATATACAAATACTCCAAGCACACATTTTGAGAAACCATAATATCTTTATGTAACTGTGAAACCTTCGTCACCATGGTGATAATGAGCATCCATCACAGCCAGATGTCATCTCCACTTCTCAGTTATCTTTTATTCCTGCTTCATTACCCCACTCAATCTCCTGCCTCTTCTCCTAAGTCTATATTATCTGATATCATATAGATTAGTTGTATTTTCTAGAACGTCACATAAATCATTTTAAAAAGTGTATTTATAAATAACACACTTATCAGCATTCTGCTGAAGAATGAGTATAAAAAGTGAATGTTGATAAAGTTATTGGATTACTAATGATTATGAATTCTGGATGGAAGACTAGGTTACCATGCACCACCCCTGGATGAAGAACTGTGGTCCTGATGATTGCAAGGGGAGGGTTAGTCAGTTTTCCTCAGGGATGTGGCCCCTGGTAGGTTACCCATGCTCCATTAGATTGCCCTGTTCTCATGTGCATTCAGAAAGCACTAATTGAACTCAATTAGTTCAATTAATTAATAGAGAGAAATAATATAATATATATATATATATTATATATATGGACATAAAATTGTGATGGCTGTACCTGAAAGAGATTAGAGGGGAAGTAGAGAGTAGAATACACTATATACATGTATGAAATTCCCCCAAAATGAAAGTATTATATTTAAAAATAAAATAATTATGAACCAACATGCCATAAACTATGTTGCTAATTGGCGAATAAAATTTAAAAAATGTTAGAGGTGAATGAATCTTACGTATGAATACTTCAAATAGAAATGAATATCTGTGAGTTTAGATACACTCCATTAAACTTAGGGTCACAAATTATATGATGAAATGTGAAGAATAACCAGTGTTTTATGCCCAATGCAGAAGAATGGTCAAAAGATTTTATTTCCCCTCTCTTAGTTCCTTCTTTCTACTCAAGCTCAGCTATTCTGAGTTCTGGCTGAGACTGAAGACACAGATTGGCCACCTGTCTATGTAGATGTCAGGCAATCATAATGTCAATTCCAGTTAACCATTGAGTGTCACATACACATAGCCCTTTCTATCTGATATATATATAATATATTATATATATATATATATGTATGTGTGTGTGTGTGTGTGTGTGTGTGTGTGTGTGTGTGTGTTGTTGTTGTTGTTGTTGTTGTGTTGTTGTTGTGGGTGTGTATACATATACACACAAACCCAGCACGTGTGCACATGTATAGTACATACATACAAAATTTCAGAAAAATAGGTTTGGCCTATTCCTTAAAAAGAAGTTATAATGGAGCGTGATTTACTTTCAAATAATCATATATATTATGTTTTATAACAGTTAAATTGCAAGCTAATTTTAGAAACAATATAGTTGACTTAAAAGATGAGAATAAGGTAGATTCATTCCTTTTTATTAATGCAAAGTGACAGAAACATTGTTTGGCTATGTTTTTCTAACTTTGTGATTTTTTTCATATATTTGAATTTTAAAACTATAATCATAATTTGGTCCAGGGTCTTAAAAACACATAGAAGGTATATATCTAAAGCTATTCAGCTTGACTGTCATTGTTTTATATCCCCTGGGTGGCTAAAGTTTTAAATGCCTCAGGTGTCTCAAGGAATATCAGTGGACCATTAAACAGCTATATCATGCCATAAAGCCATATTCCTAGTAGCAGATGACCCATAACATCGTGTCCTTCCTTGCACATCTTCTAAAACAACACTCAGATAGCTTTATGTATCCATGTGTAGCATGGTAATGTGATCTCAGGCAGGTTGTAGGGATCAGGTTCAACCCTGTCAAACAATGGGTCTTATGTCAGTCACAGAGCTTGTCTCAAACTTGAGAACTTTGTTCTACACCGTGACAGTTTTCAGCATATGTTTCCTGGTGTAAATCTTTGGCATAAATTATAATTTTGAGGATAAGACATGAATAAATGTGTTTCCGAGTCCTGTTGGCTCTTCTTTAATATGTATGTGTACACCAACCAACTGCCAGTCAAATTTAAAGAGTATATTTCATGCGTGTCTCCAGACAAGACTTGTGGATATTGGTATCAAATTGGTGTCAGAGACAAAGATTCCTAAGGAAGACACAGTAGCTAAATTGGAAAATATACAATTAGCTAACTTGACACAGGGGTCAAAACAGGCTTACTAGGTTATGTTGGGCAAAAAGTTCAGGTTTGATATCCTTTGATATCTTTTTTGATATCTTCTTTTTGCAATGATGGTAAGGTTCTAATATGAAGCCACAGAGCTAACCGTGTAAATGTATGAAAGCATAGGGTTATGAGATTGCAATTGATGAGATGTATATTTTAAATCGGTAGATTTATGATAGATGAATTATATAGCAACAAAACTATTTCTTGAAAAAAATTTAATGAAGAGAGTTTAGATTTGACATGTAATTGTCTTTTTAAAAATTGTAGAAGCCCACAAAGTGTACTATATGCATCTTTATAAGTTTTTCTCCTTAAAATACATAAAACAGATAGCAAATGACATGAATTTATGTTTACTTAGTAGCAATCACATATTCAGAGTGACAAAACTATGTTAATATTTGAGGGAAAGAGGTATTTGAAATTAAAAATAGTGAAAGGTGATAATGAGTGAAGAGCAAAAGGTGTTATCGCCTTCCCAGTAGCTATGGGATATTAAGAAAGTGGGCAAAAAGTGCATTTATGTATTGGAATTATATTCCTGTGTCCACGGTTTTGAGGATCCAGCTGGAGTAGGTTGGAAGTTTTTGCTAGATACTTACCTGGCTTAGAATTGTCATAGGTAGACTTATGTAGTATTGGACTAACCATCCCTGAGAAGTGATTTTAGAAACACTGTGATAAGGCCCCACTATAATAATATCTATTTATTGCTTTTCTGATGCCAGCTACACCTTTATGAATTTTTATTTGTCATCACACACATTCTTTTCTTAATTAATTAATTAAACACTTTTTCATAAATGTATTTTGATGGAGATCTTTCCCTTCCCAGAGGTAAGTATTCTTGTCATCTCCTGTAGTACAGATAAGGAAACAAAGACCCTCCCAGAAATTAAGTCCCTGATTGTGCATACTGATGAATATTATATCAGAATTACAGCTCTACTATCTACCTTCAAGCTCCTTAGACTGTTAGTCATCATGTTAAGAAACTGCCTGCCCCATGTTATATATTTAGAAATTCCTCTATTATTTTAAATTATGTAAGTCATTGAAAGTTATTCAGTCTTTTTTAAAAAACATTTTTTTGATTGATTCATTAATTAATTTGGTATGCATCTGTTTGTATATGTGTGCCATAATTTAGGGTGCAGAGGTCAGAGGACAACCTGTGGGAGTGGATTCTCTCCTTCATCCCTAGGACTGAACTCAGATTATCAGTCTTGGTAGCTGGTGCCTTCACCCACTGAGTCTTCTTGCTGGCCTGTAACACTTTTTTCTATAGAAGGTATTGATGACACACCAAATTCACTAGTTCCTGAATTTACATTTTTCTGGTCTTCCAGTTGATCCATGTTCCATTCCTACCACCCACATTGAGCAACCATAACTGCCTGCAGCTCCATTTCCATGGGATCTGACATCCTCTTGTGGCCTCCATTGGTACCTGTATACACATGCATGCATGCACGCACGCGTGCACAAACACACATACGTGTACTCGCTCATGTACACATGCACATAAAACAAAAATAAAATGTGTTTAAATACACTGAATTTCTGGAGATCTTTTAAAAATTCTGAATGTGGTAGAGATTAAAATATAGCATTTTGATTTCATATTTGTGTAGGAGAATATTGGCATTTGAAATTATGTTTGTTCCTACTGACTCTTACTATGTTAAGCAGAAAGACAATCATTCATTATTTACCAGTGAGTTGTTAGTGAATTTGTTTAGCTGATTTTCTCAGAAGTGTGAAAGAAGACATTGACTAATTTCCAATATTGTTATTTCTAGGATTTTTTTTAATGGCGTGTTGAGTAGTTATTCAGTGTGGGTATTACTCATTCATGGGGATTTCCTGTGTAATAACTTTTACAAGTATAATTTCAAAGGAGAGTAGAGAACTGTGTTTACAGACATCCACCCACACCCTTTCCCTATGGAGTGTGCTTTCCAAGTCTTACAGTGAGCCCTCTTTGAAGATAGGAATAGAGTCTAAAAAAAGAAAACTTTTGTTCTGGTAGACTGACAAAGGCATTTTACCTTCTAAGTTTAGAAAGTTGTATGGGGGTGGAGATACAGAAAAGACTCGAGTAATTTTCACAACTTTATGAATTATGAACCTCAAAATTAAGTTGGTGGAATCACTCAAAACAGGACTGCCTGATTCACTTAAGAGCTAATTCTGATGTTTGTGCAACTGTTACTATTCTAGCCCTTTTGCTCTTTTCACAGACATGTAATAGACATGCATACACGGCCTCCGTCAAGTGTTCTCCATGTCTCTTTATTCTCATGGACACTGCAGTGTTCAGGCACACAGAAAAACCTATTCTCTCAAGAAGAGTCTGCAGCCAGGAGCAGAAGCACATAGAATTAAGCATTCCAGAAATCTCTGCTTTACTTTATAACATCGGGAGGCAGCTTTATTCTAAGTTGACTTCCAAAGGCATGTAACAACAAGAATACACACTCATCTTTCCAAGTGACTGATGTCAGGCTCTCCTCCATTTTTATTATATGTTGGAGCTTTCAGTTCACACTGTCACAGAACAGTAGCGAGCCCCAGGTTGGGATTTATTTACCTCTCTATTTCCTGGCTTGAATGTGAAAATTGTCACCATCTCCAATGATTCAGAGAGTGAAGGTGCTTAGGAGGCAACATGTTTTGAACTTTGCAGAATGATAGGCTATTTACTCATGTGAAAAGTCATAGCTTCTAATTGTGCTGTGTGGATTAGCCCTTGAGACAAAAGTTAATAAAAACTTAATTTTCAACTCATTTTAGGGACAAGATGAAGGCTATAGCACTATCATAAAACAGTAGTTATGGGAAGCAGTAGTCCTTAAGGTTGAATAATTTTTAAGACATTACAAATAAAAACATTGTAGAAAGAAAGGAGGTATTGCTCTGAGCAGCCACATGTGTGAAGTTACGACATTGTGATACAGAACTTTTCTTGGCTTCTTCAGTTTGAACATTTCCTACTTGATAATGCTGCCATACATATTCAGATATTTTCTTTCCTTTTTGTATTTTTATGTTTTTCTATCTAAATCAAATCTACTGATTGATTACTGTTAGACTCCTGGAAAAACTCAGGTATCTGGGGTCCCAGGCCACGACCGAGGTCACCCCAATCACCAGGCAGATTCGAGAGCTTGCTGCAAACTGCATGAGGCTTTATTGTTTTTTAATGAGTAACCCCATGTTAGCTCGGGTCTTTCACCCATCAGCCATGGAGGATGGCTAGCAAAGACAGCTCCTAGGGGCTGCATAGAGATCTTGTAGGGCAGCGTAAGGGGAATGTCTAGGGGTATGCACAGGCTCAGGATTGGTGTGCCTCCAGGCTTGCCCTGTGTTGATGGGCCAACTGGTTGTAATGGCCCATAGGTCCTCTCAGGGTGGTTTCTATGCTTTGCACATCATTGGCTGTGCACTTGTCCGTAAAGCACACCCAGTGCCGTAAAGCATAGAGCCACCAGCTAATTTCTGATTGGTTCCTTGGCACAAGGCAGGGACCTGACTTTCTAGTGACTAGGACAAGGTCAAACAAGCATGTGTTCAGCTGTTATGGCTGCTGCCAGGGGCAGGCATCTGACCTTAGTGAGTAAGACAAGGTCAGACAAGCTGTTATGGCTGCCAAAATGGGGGGCCAGTCCCTTCAATTACTGTCATTACCAATGCAGTTTCAGTGTCCAAATGATGTCATCAAATTATAGAAACATCAATGGGACTTTCAGTACTTTAATTGACCTTCACAAATCTACATTAAAATTTATTTAAATGTTAAAAATTACTGTTAATAAAAATTGAGCTTTACAGAATGCAAAATTCTCAGAGTATTGTAATTAAACAAACTGTTTCCTGGGTACTTCTGAATACAGTTTAATTTAACCAGTCACAGGACAGTGGTTTATGGTATCACTATTCTTATGGCATCTCTTGGTAGGTCAGGGGTAGTAAAGTCTTTGCTAGAGCCTTCATTAATTTTTCTCATATTTTTTTCTTAAAACCTTGGAAGTAGCACCTGTGATTTAAAAGTAATCAAGAAATATCAGCTATATTTCCTGTCAGGGGCCATGAAAATTCCATTAGGAAATTTCCAGCAGTTCCTGTAACCTGGAGCTCTGGTCTACATTGAATAGAGGGTGCTAACTGATTTGCTATTGAATAGCATGGCCTCAGTGGGGAATGTCCCTTAGTTTGCATCTCTACAGGACTAAGCATTTGAATAGGCCTGCACCTGGGCAGAGGGCTAGGTGTGTAAGTAACAAGTGAGGACAAAGATGGAGTTAGGAGTGATCAGGCAAAGGGGTGGACTGGAGAAGATAGAAATGGCCTCATGGCTAGGGAAGCATGGTTAGGAAACAGCCAGGAAGATGCCAAATAAAGAAAAGACTCTAGTTTTGCAGCATGGAACTCAGAGCTCTCTAAAGATGACAAGATGCCTGTGTCTGGTCATTATCACTGTTGGGTTGCTAGGAGTTTTCAAGTCCACCCTTCCCCACTCAGGCCGAACCTCATGGCTACCATGGCTTGGGGCTGAGACATGCCTGGCCATGACAATTTCCATATTTAAAAGTTATGCAAAAGCATTTCAAAGATGGCTAGATCATATTATAGTAATTGCCTAGAAAACATAAGAATACTACACTTCTAATAACAATATCCCATGGACTAAGCCTTCAGTTGTTCTTGGATAGCTTGAAACAATGGAAGTATGGATTCATACATATGTAAATATATATTGTTAGACCCCCGAAAACTCAAGTATCCGGGGTCCCAGGCCACGTTCTCGGTCACCCCAATCACCAGGCGGATTCAGGAGCTTGCTGCAAACTGCACGAGGCTTTATTGTAATTTAACGAGCTAACCCCATGTTAGCTCGGGTCTTTCACCCACCCGCCATGGCGGATGGCCAGAAAAGACAGCTCCTAGGGGCTCCCGAAAGATCTTATAGGGCAGCGTAAGGGGAGTGTCTAGGGGTACTCACAGGCTCAGGATTGGTGTGCCTCCAGGCTTGGAAGGGCTTGTGCTGTGTTGATTGGCCAACTGGTTGTTATGGCCCATAGGTCCTCCCAGGGTGTTTGCTATGCTTTGTGCGTCATTGCTGTGCACTTGTCCGTAAAGCACACCCAGAGCCATAAAGCATAGCTCCACCAGCTAACTTCTGATTGGTTCCTTGCCACGAGGCAGGCATCTGACTTTCTAGTGACTAAGACAAGGTCGTAGAGCATGTGTTCAGCCATAATGGCTGCCAAAAGGGAAGCTGGTCCCTTCAGCATATGCCAACCCTCAGTAATAAGAAAAACAAGAAACACAAGCTGGTTCATTACAAAATTGACTCAGAGAAATAAAACAACACAGATTCTCAAACTTGCTTTGACATGCTATAGAATGAGATGTATGTATTATAATCATATATATTATTGGTGCAAAAGAATATAAATGAGTCTTTAATTATATACAAGCATTATTCAGCTCTAAGTATATGATAGCAGACTAAGAGGTGTTTTCAGAATGGCAATACTCTGGAAGTGGGGGGCCATGGCTTGGTATTTCCTTTCTCTTTCTCTTTTTTAGTTGAAAATAGGTTTTGTTCACACATTATATTCTGACTATGATTTCCCTTCCCTGATTCTCCTCACCTTCCCACACACCCAAATTCAAATCTTTTTTTGCTCTCTCTCATTATAAAACGAAACAGGCCTCTTAAAAAAAGAAAAAAAAATAGGATAAAATGAAAACTAATAAACCTGAATAGGACAAAACAAACAAACAGAAACTTCAAGAGCCAAAGAAAAAACACAGAGAAATACATAAACAGCTGTAGAGGCATACGGGTAGGCAAATACAGAAATCCCATTAAAAACACAAAATCATAAAACATAATATATACACAAACGACTTGTATAGTGTGAAGTGTCAGGCATGAGCTTCATCTCAATTAGACAATGATCATTTACTCCCAAAACTTCTGTGCTACTATTCTATCAGTGTATCATGTAGGCAGGCCACCATTGTAGATCAAAGGGTTTGTATCTATGTTGATATTTAGTTTCTCCTCTGGTAGCATGCAGGGTACCTTCCAGTACCATGTACACTAGTGAGTAGGGGTGAAGGCTCTAGTTGGGAACTAGCTTAACTTGTGTTCAATGTGGTTATGTAAATGTTATCTTCAGCACAAGGGCTTTATTATTAGTTTGTGGAGAGCAACCACAAGCCTTGGCGATAGCCTGAGTTGTTTGGTGGCTTCTGTGGGACTCCTTTGGCCAACAACTTAATTAGATGTAAGCCATTCTTGGCATTGAAGGTTTCACTTGGTGGCAAGAGATGTCTAATTGAGGCATTCTCACCTCTCATTATTTGATGACTAAATTTGTATTTCTTTCACATATCTATCTGTATCTGTATCTTTGTCTATCTGTATCTATATATTTGAAGAAGCTTCTACTCTAATATGTTTCCACATAATCCCTCAAATGTCCTTTAGTGTTAGTTGTCCTTCCCTGTATTCCCTTCCTTACCTGCTTCTTCTTTCCCCTTCTCCATTTAATCTGTCCATTCCTGTCTCTCTCATGTCTCTCCATAACTATATATTCTATTTTACCATCCTTGGGAGATACTTCTTCCCATCTCCCTAGTCCCTTACTTTATACTTAAACTCTGTGGTTATTTGAATTATAGCATGTCTTTTGAAAGCATAAAAGCTAACATTCACATATAAGCATGTACGTATTTGTCGTTTTGAGTCTGATTTTCCTCAGTGTGATTTTTCTACCTCCACCCATTAACTGTGAGTTTTATGATTTCATTTTAAATCCGCTACTAATATTTAATTGTGTAAACTTACCACATTTTCTTTGTTCATTCATCTGTGGATGGGCACCTAGACCATTTCCAATTTCTGGGTGTTACAAATAAAACAGTAATAAATGCAGATGAACAAGTCCATTTAATGTGTTGTGCTATTCAACTTCAAGTTTCTTTATAGGCCACTATTCTTAGTATCTGGATATGACTCTTACATTTTTTTTCTGGTGATATTTGTTTTATGAAATTGGTTGTACTAAGATTTGGTCCACTGTCAAATGATATAACTTTGTTTTGCATATATATATGTTTTGCATATATATATATGTATATTACACAATGTTTATATACATACACATACTATATATTGTGTATTATATATAAATTTAGGAGGTGTGGTAATTTGAATTTAATTGGCCCCATAAACTCATAGGGAATGGCACTATTAAGAGGTGTGGCTTTGTTGGAGTATTATGTACTTGTTGGAGGAAGTGTGTTACTGTGGGAGCAGGCTTTGAGGTTTCCTATGGTCAAGATACTGTCCAGTGTCTGAGTCCACTTCCTGGTGCCTTCTGATCAAGATATAGCCAGCACCATATTTGCCTGAATGCCACTGTGCTCTCTGCCATGACAATAATGTACTGAACCTCTGAACTGTAAGCCATCACCTCAATTAGATGTTTTCCTTTTTATGAGTTTCTGTGGTCATGGTGTAAACAGGAGGTGAATATAAAATAAGATTCCTTGAGGCTTTATCAAAGAACCTTGGTCTATTTTTCTCTTCTCTTTTGAGAAGAGAAATATATTCTTTCCACCTTCCCACTTTCAGCTTATCTTTGCCAACCAGGTGTATTTCTGAAGACAATAGTTGCATCTGCTTTTAATCTGTAGTGTGCCTGTCTTTTAATTGGAGAGTCAAGATCATTTACATTTAGGATTATCATTGGTAGAGGCTTCTGATTCTTGAAAATTTGTTTTTGTTTTTTTTTCTGGTTGGTTCAAATATGGTTTTTAAGCTACCTTCCTCTCTATTCAAACTTGGGTATTTCTGGTTTACTAGTAATTGATTTATGTTTTCCTAGCTCATTGTTATTTTAAGAGTTGTTATATTTCTTTATGCTGTGTAAAATTTGTTTAATGATGCAAAGATGTGTTGCATTTTTTTATGTTGCATTTGTTTAACTCTGTGAAGCTGTGTTACTTCGCCTGTCTAAAACATTTGATTAGTCCAATAAAGAGCTGAACAGTCCATAGCTAAGCAGGAGGGAGATAGGCTGGGTTGCCATGCAGAGAGAATAAATAGAGGGAGAAGAAGGCAAGACAATGGGAGGAATGAGTGAGAAAAGGAGGAGAGGATGACACCAGGGGCCAGCCACACAGCCACACTACCAGCCATGGAGTAAGAAGGAAAGAAAGGTGTATAGAAAGGAGAAAGGTAAAAGCCCAGAGGCAAAAGGTAGATGGTATAATTTAAGTTAAGAAAAGCTGGCTAGAAACAAGCCAAGCTAAGTCTGGGCATTCATAAATAAGAATAAGCCTTGGTGTATTTATTTGGGAGTTGGGTGGCAGGCCTCCAAAGAACAAAGAGTTAAAAAGAAGCCAACTACACTAGCTCTTATTGGTCTGTCTATTGCTCTCATGACATTCATTCTTTCAGAGTTTTGTGATTCAGACTATTGTTTCTTCAGCCCCTGTGGTGTGTAGGATCCATGAAACATCCTCTGCAGTTCTGGCTCTGTCGTCATGTTGTCTTTGAGTTTATGCTCATCCTGGAAGATCATTATTTGCCTACTGATTTAAAAAGATTGGGTATAGGAATCTTGGTTGGCTGTTATGTCCAGCTCTTGAATTATATTAGATGCTTTCCTGGCTTTAGAGAATTTGCTATGAAGTTTTTCTGATCAGATTGGAGAAACTGCAGCCAGACTACCCAAGCCACAGTCACTCTGCCCCAGGTACACAGGCCAGCCTGCATACCATGCAGGGAAGGCACTTCCTCCCTGAGACAAGCCACCAAGTCTGCCTCAACGCCTGGAGACTGCTGACCCAGAGACACCAATGAGGATAGGACATGCAGCAGAACCAGCTGCTTGAGCCAATGGGACCTTGGGAGGCAGTATAAAGGCAGGCCTAACTTTCTTAATAATCCAGTCTGCAGCATGCTCTGCCACTCACTGACTCCCAATGTCTGAGTCAGTGCCATATCTTCTCACCCCCTCCCACAAGGGGTATCCAAGTAGAGTAACCCACAACATCAGTTTGCTTGCAATAAGTTGATATTTCCTATCATAGGTTTTAATATTGTTCCTTTGATATATATATATATATATATATATATATATATATATATATCTTTAGTTGTAATGTGCTATAAGGGTTTTATTTGCTCTTGTCTACCTGAGGTTTTTAGTTCCTCTTGTTACTGAATGTTCATCTTCTTGTTTGTATCCTTTTTGGATATTTCTCTTTATTTTACAAGTAGACTTTGAATTTTTTGTGTTGGATGTCATAATTGAGTCATGATGGTTTAGAGGAATTATGTTGTTTAGATTTTCATATTTTTTTCTGTTTGTATGTTACAATATTCATATTTGTGTTGATGGATATCTCCTCTTGTTTATTTGGAGAGTCTTGTTTATCAGCATCTTTGCCTAGAGGGCTAAACCCTGAGTTCTATGAAGACTAAACAGAACAACCTGCTGTGGTAGTCTTTAGCTTCCTTTCTTGAACTGAGGAGTGGGTCAGACTGGTTTCTTTGTCTCTATATATATTTGTTTGTTTCTCTGTTGTTTGTTTTTCTTTTTTATTTAACTTAAATCTCACTTTTCTTTTTTGTGATTTCTGATGACTTTCCCTTCTCTTGTCAGAATATAGTCTAGCCCCTTTTCCTTTTTTTTTTCTTTTATATTTAGGTCAAGTACTTCTATTTAGAAGTACTTCTGTGTTGCTTCCTGTATTACTTTTCTTGTAGCTATGACAAAAATACCCAACAAAAGCAATGTAACAAAGGATTTATTTCAGCTCACAGTTTGAGGATGCAGTCCATCAGAGTGGGGAAGAGGTGATGACTGTAGGAGCTGGTTGCAATACATCCTCATCCAGGATATAGAGCAATAAAAAGTATCACTTATCTCCCTGTTTCCATTTTATTCAGCTCAAGAGCCTAGCTCATAGACTGGTGTCACACATAGGCAAAGTGGGTCTTTTCACCTCAATTAACCTAACCTAAATTATCCTTGATAGGTGCTTAGACTGTCTGCCAGGTGATTCTGGACCTTGTCAAGTTGACAACCATTTATCCATCATGTCTCTGTTATTGGCTTATCATTCACAACTCACCATTTTGTTATATTGATAGTTCCTTTAGGCTATATATTTATTTTACCACAGTGTATATATGAATTCTATGCCATTTCCCGTATAATGTATAATACCAAATACCTATTCTACTCTTGTAATTTTTATGCTATCATCGTCCTATGTTTGATTTCTAAATACTAATCTAGCAATGACACAGTAAGAGCAGAATCTGCTGTGGTTGGTTTTAAAAGATTTATTTATATTTATTTTCTGTATATGGGTGTTTGGCTTGCATGTATGTCTGTGCACCGCATGTGTGTATTGCTTAGTAGAAGAAAACTTTCTACCTTCTAGTACTTCAGTTACAGATGGTTGTTAGTCACCATATGGTTGTCAGGAATTGAACCCAGTTCCTGTGGAAGATCAGTCAGGTCAAGGCTATTAACTACTGAGCCATCTCTCCAGTTTCTCTTGTGCTTTTGAAAATAGCTGAATTATGACTGTCTTAACTGTATTGAGCTTAGTTGAAACTAATCATTTTTCTGACTTTCCAATAGAATGGCAGAAAACGGATGAATTTTTATACTCTAAAGTTCTTATTATTTAGTTCACTTAGTTTTGTATGTTGCTGGGAGTATAAAATGCATTTCAGTTGTAACCAAAATGTTCAAATACACTTCCTAAGAAGACTGAATATTATTTTTCCTTCCCTTCTCATCCCCAGGCTAGGCTATCAGAGTATTTATAATAAGCAAATGCCACTGCTTTTAAATTCTGCAAACAGTTCACCCAGCTTTTAGACTGCATTAGTTTAAAGGTCACTAGATATAAATGGCTTGCAGAATGATAAATCCTTGAAACTTAAAACCTTGTAGAATTAACATTTGAAAACAAATGGAATTAAGGAAAAGCAGAGAGATTTTGGCAAAGGTCAAAATATGAGAATCCCAAACTCATTGTTGTCATCCAGTAAGAAACAATGTCTTAGAATTTTCCTTTAGTCCTGGTTTCAAACGGTCTTTTAACCCCCTTTCTGTTTGCCTCTGACTCCTTCACGGGACTTCTTTCTGTGAAGACATCAAAGATCTTCCCAGACGTATTGTTGCCAAGTGGTTAAAAAACTCTTGTGTTTCTCCAGGACCTTGCACATTCCAACAACTGCTGTACCACCAAGCTGTCCCCCTAGCCCAGAAACCTATTCCCTTTATAGGAACTACCTATCCTGGGAGCTGTAAGGTTTCCAACTGGTTTTATTTAGCTCACCTGGGAGCTAGATAGAACCTCATTTGCTTGTCACTTTGCTACACAGTGAATATGCAGTTTGAAGTGACTTCCACTGGGAATTCTCAGTGGTGGCTCATGATGATCTTGCTAGTTGTTCAGGAAAGCTGTGGCTGTCTGTGTGACATTGCCTGGTGTGCCCTTGTTGAACAAGCTTGACTGCACTGAGATTGAAAGGAAGATGAAATTTAGACTTTGGGTTGTGTGCCTTTATTGGTTTGTTTTTCATTTTTTTTTTCAATATATCCCTGCCACAGTTTCCCCTTCCCCCACTTCCCTCAGCTCCCTACCTCCACTCACTGCCCCTCCCCATCCACTCTTTTAGAATAGAGCAAGCCTTCTCAGGATATCAATGGAACACAACTTAACAAGATACAACAGCACAAGTCACAAACCCTCATATCAAGGCTGGGGCAGGCAAACCCAGTAGGAGGAAAAGGGTCCCAAGAGCAAGTGAAAGAGTTAGTCAGCCCTTCCCACTATTGGGAGTTCCACAAAAACAGCACGCTACACAAATATAACATATATGCAAAGGACCTTGCTCAGACCCATGCAGGCTCTATCGTTGTTGCTTCAGTCTCTGTGAGCTCCTTATGAGCCCTACTTTGTTGACATCTGTGGATGTGTTGATATCTGTTCTACCTGTTGTTTATTATATTTATCCATTCTTTGCTGATATAAAGCAGGCTTTTCTCTATGCTCTTAGATGAGAGGATGGCATATTTCCCTCACAAAATATGAAAAATACTCATTGCAGATTTCAGTATAAAGTGTGCTATAGACATCTTTTAGATGACAACATTTTCCTGTGCTTGCTGAGAAGCCTGTGGTCATTGCGCAGATATAGCCTGAGATATAGCCTGCTTTGATGGCATTGCTTATTCATATTAGTGTTTGCTTCTCTTAGCCTTACCATTTCCGTCCCTGCAAGCTTTAACCAAATTGGGATCGTCAAGTACTTCTCACTTCTCCATTTTAAGACAGATGATCTGAGACAGATTACACATAGTTCCTTAGAATTCCCAGCCAGGTTTGTCAGGTAAAAAATTATGAAATTCCCAGCTAAATTTAAGTGTTCAACAAAGCCTTTTCAAAAGTATAAATATGTCCCAAATAGTGCACAAACATACTTTTATAAAAAAAATTATCATGGCTAGTGTTTAATGTCAACTTGACACAAACTAAATACATCCAAGAGGAGAGAACCTCATTTGAGAAAATGCCTCCAAAAGACTTCGATATAGGCAAGCCTGAAGGGCTTTTTCTTATTCAGTAATTTATGTGGAGGGTTCACCCACAATATGGGTGGTGCCAACTCTGGGCTGGTGGTCCTGGCTTCTATAGGAAAACGGGCTGAGCAAGCCATGGGAACAAGCCATTAAGCAGCATCCCTACCTCTGCCTCAGAACTGTGATATGGAAGTGAAAGTGAAATAAACCCTTACCTCTCCAAGTTGCTGTTAGCTATGGCTTCATTATAGCAATTAAAAACCCTAACTAGCATAACAATATTCATGTGTTATATTATTTTCAAATGTACAGGGTTATGGTCTCTTCGTATTTGCTAGAACAGGTCTGTGAGAGGAGTCAGTGTAACATGGAACCCTGGGATGGATTTTACCGTATTCCTTGTTTTACTCTTTCCAGTACCCAATCCACTTTCCTGGCTTTATCTCTTCCAGTAAACTTCTCACAAGCAAACACCTATCTCAGGCCAGGTCTTGTCTTATGCAGAATGCTTTGAAGTAAAACATGAGGTGAAACAAGAATGTTCTAACCTAGGACCCACCGGGGTTATATGTGAGTCTTGTTGCTTGACAAGTGGTCTTCTGTAGTTCTTATGTCCTATGAATTGTAGATAAGAGTTATCAGAGCTGCCAAATTTATCCTCTGTGGGAGTCTTTGTGCTCCTTACTATCTGCTATATCTGAGATGCTTATGTTCTTATAGCTAAGGCTGATGTAGACTCTTGATTCTGGGAATCAATGCAGCTTGGGATTATATTTCTACACTGTACTGACTGATAACCTAGATATGAAAATTGGTTCTGGATTCATTTCCCAACCAAGGATTCATGAGTACACACACACACACACACACACACACACACACACACACACACACACACACACACTCACATACACACAATTTAGATTATGGATACATTTACAGTTAATATTTATGTGTAAGACATGGCTGCATAATTAACAATTAACTACCTATGTTGGAATTCTATTTCAATAAAAGGTTAATTAAAGGTATTAATCCAGAGTATATGGGAAGAATGACTTGTCCCTCTGTTTATTTTCACCAAAACAAAAACAAAACAAAACCATAAAAATTCTTTGTCTGACAGGGCTGCACTCTGTAGCTCATTGGCCTTGGACTCCTAATCTTCCTGCCCCAAATCTTTGAAGGGTGATTATTAGGATTACAGTATATGCCATAGCATGCCTGGCATTTTTTTTTGATTGTTGGTAAATTAACAATTTAAACACCAATTCAAGGGTGCATTTATACTTGAAGTTGATGTTAATGCTGAGGGAGCCTTACTTCTTCTCCTGCCCAGTTGAAGACAGTATGTCTGTGGTGTTCCAAGTCTTCTTATACATGAACTCCATAGATATATGGAGGCAAAGGACGGATTTATAAACCAAGGCCAAAACTCATTCCTGGCCTGGGATCAGAATGGGAGAATAGAGAGAAACAATATTGTAAAAACAACAAAAATAACATGACACAGATGCTGTAAGATAAACAATTGACAAGGACAGTGGCCAAAAAGGAAATCTGATGGCTTATAAGATTTCCTTCCTTCCTTCCTTCCTTCCTTCCTTCCTTCCTTCCTTCCTTCTTTCCTCCCTCCTTCCCTCCCTCCTTCTCTCCCTCCTTTCCTCCCTCCCTTTCTTCCTTGCTTCCTTCCTTTCCCCTCTTTCTTTCTTTTCTTTCTTCTCTCTCTTTCTTTTTTTCTTTATTTCTATTTTTTTTGAGACAAAGTCTTACTAAGTAGGCTTCACTGACTTTCCTGGAGCTCTCTGTGTAGGACAGGCTGTCCTCAAATTCAGAGATCCCCCCACCTCTGCCGCCAAAGCACTGGAATTAAAGGCATGTGCCACCACACCTGACTCAAGAATTATATCTTTATAGAGCCAATTGAGTTTTGCTGTCATTTTATCCCTCTTTTTCCTTATGCTTGATAATTAAAATTTTTATTTTATTCATTCTCTTTGTGGGGATGGCATTATTTTGTGTCTGGTTTAAAACTAGCAGAGAAATTCATAATAGTGCATCTATTTAAGAAATTTGACTACACAGATATAAATCAAGGCACTGGACACTAAAACAATGATGCTATAAAATTTAGATTAATTACTTATGAAATTATTTGGATGAGAACTTATATTTACAACATTAAGCAGAGAAGAAAATAATTAAGAGTTAATTTTGCAAAGCAATACTACATGTTTTAATATATGCAAGCTTTGTGAAAAGGGGTTTGTTTGATTTCGCTCTTAATACTTCTTCATGAAAGACAATAAAGTGCCTAGAGTTTACAAATAAAGTAATTTTTTGGCTTAAAAGTTTTATAAGTAGTAAGTGGAAAAATTAATATTTTAATCTATGTATACACTAGAAAACCCACAGAATCAAGTAACCTGGGCTCATAGGAGCTCCAAGAGACTGAGTCAACAACCTGAGAGCCAGTACATGACTGACCTTGGCCCTCTGCATATATTGGACAGTTGTGTAGCTTGATTTTCTTGAGGAATTATTAACAGTGGGAGCAGGGACTGTCCCTTACTCTTCTGCTGGCTTTTGGGACCCTATTCCTCATACTGGGTTGTCCTGTCCAGACTTAATAGGAGGGGAGGTGCTTAGTCTTACTGCAACTTGATATGCTATGTTTTGTTGATATCAATGGGAGGCCTGCCACCCTTTTTTGAATAGAAATGGAGGAGTGGAGGGTGTGTGTGTGTGTGTGTGTGTGTGTGTGTGTGTGTGTGTGTGTGTGTGTGTGTGTGTGCGCGCGCGCGCACGCCCTCGCGCACGTCCGCCAGCAGAGGGGAAGTAGGAGGCAGGGCTGGGAGGAGAGGAGGGAAGGGCAACTGTGGTCAGGATGTAAAATAAATTAAATTTGAGGTATATTTGAATTGAGTTTGCTGAAATCTTTGGAAATGCAGATACTATTGAGCAGTGTGAGTAGGTAAATAGGATCCACAAGAATTAGATCTCCTAGTGGTAATTTGAAATTAATGAGAAATCAGTACAAAATTTATTTCAATTTGTTTTTGTGTGTTGAAGTTCTTGTTGATAAGATAGGAACAAACAGCCATTCACTTTGTTTTGTAATGAATCATATTCTGTCATTGATACACACCCACAAGGGAGAACAAGTTTCTTTAAACAGAATTTATGTCCTGACTCCAGTTTAAAATTAATTTCCAATCTCAGCTCAACCATGTGGAATTTGGGTAGTTAATCTGATGACTAAACTGTTGAACTACAATTGCTACTGTGATAATGAGTCAATATTCTTTTGCTTACATAACAAAGACATCCTCACTCCAAATCACCACAGGAGAACTAAGGCAGAAGAGAGATGTGCTGCCTCATCCAGGAGAAAACCTTTGCCTGTTCCTCATTTGTCTTTTCTCCCTTTGAACTCTTACTTCTTAAACATCGTCAATGCATGTAAGAGGCAGTAAACAACAGGCTATTTTTGATTTCTGCTCTTCTAGACTTTTAAGCTGAGGAGAGAAGACAAACCGTGGAACTGACACTTGTTCATCCAGTATGGGATTACCAACACTGTACTCAACATAAAATGAAATAATTTAAGTCCTATAACTCTTAAGTCATTTTTCTTTCCTTTCTCTTTCTTTTTCTTTCCTTTTCTCCTCTTCTACTTCATCTACTTCCTTCTCCTCTTCCTCCCTCCCCTTCATTTTCAAGCAAACTTGAATTTCAGTGGCCCCTCCTATCAACTTATTTCATTAATTCCTTACCTGGACTTAAAAATATACTAACAGAAGTAAAAAAAATGCTTTCATTAACATGAAAATTAGTTTTTATTCATTTATTTTTCTCTTGCTTTGAAGAGAAGCCCTACCACTAAGAGGGGCTCCTCACTGTAGGATTTAATTTTAAACCTGTACTATATTTCCTTTAGTGAAACTCGCTTCCAATATTATGCATGCTATAGGCTGAAGAACTCAGTTACTATTAAATGGCAGTATTTGTTCTTTGTTCACAGAATTTAGCAGAGATTGGGCCACATACCTACAACTAAGAATTAATAATGCCAGATGAATTGAAAATACTCCTCTTGGCTTTTGTGAATGGACCTGGAACAACACCCCCTTTTTTTGTTGAGTTTGTGGTGTGGGTCAGTGGGATTGTTCTTGGACTGCAAACCTTCTTGTCTTTCCTTAATCAGATAAGCTCTCTGGCTGATACACAGGGCTTTTATTTTCAGAGAGGGCTCTGTTTTCTTCCCATAAGAGATTTTGTGAAGCATAAGAACCTGGGTTAGTCTAAGAGGAAAGTGTATTCAATTGTTATAATCCCACCCGCCTCATACATAAGAAAGCAAGACAATTACAATAATGTGGTTATATGGGTTTTTAAATTTTGTTTTGTAAAAGAAAATCTTAGGTGAAAAATAATTTCCCGCTTTGGTCAAGTAGAGTTGGACTGTTATATTTTTTAAAGGTATTTGTTTCAACCTTTCTCTCTAATGTAACTGTAAACCATTAACAAAGCAGCAGAATATGCTAGTTGTAATGTCCCACATCCATGAACTCATGTAGTCTTTACAACTGTCTAGGGTAAGTAATAACTGTGTTATTTTTACAAAGAAACTAATAGAAGCCTCTAATAGTTATCTCACCAAAATTATAAAATACATATAGAATATTATTTAGCTGTTAGATTCTATTGTGGACTATTCTTTTCTATTATTTGGCAATAGTCCATAAAGTGAGGGGCATATATTATTGAGCTATTTTCTCTTTATATTTTGTTTTCTTCTCAATCTCTACATCTTTCTTCTTAAAGCTCCTACAAATAAAGATGATGTGGCAGACTGAAGTTTTCACAAGGCCCACTATGGTTCTCTTTATATCAGACATTGCCTGCTACAGGAACCCCGTCTTGGATTCTCATGTATACCGTCAACATGACATGCATCTCATTGTGTTTCATCTGCTTGGTTAAGCATCTTCCCAGACACTCTATCCTCTGGATTTCTAGATATATTGGAAGATCTTTATAATTCATTGCAAATTCATTGCTCATAAAGTTCCTGGTTCACAATGAATACTTAGTAAGTATTACATAAATGAGAACTCAGTAAGTATTACATAAATGGGTGGGTGGGTGGGTGGATGGGTGGATGGATGGGTGGATGGATGGATGGATGGATAGATGAGATGTCAAGACTACAGAACCTCACACTTGGCTCATCAACAATTCTGCAAAGCATGCAAAGTTTTCATACTATCTATTTTTTTTTAGAAAATAATTCTGTAAGGAAAGGATAGAATAAAAATTAACTTTAACCTCTCCTTCCTCTGTGAGTTATTTATTTGAATAATTTAAAATAAGTCAAGAAGATCAAGATAAATGTGGCACTTTAGATTAGACAGATATTCCAACTACTTACACTGTTTGTAGAATTGAGGGTGAGAGGATTTTGTGTCTTTAAATTTTATATTTTGAGTTCATAATAAAGATGTTAGCAATAATAAAGGAGGACAATATTAGGTTAGGAACTCTGCAAGGCATCTCTGGGGATATAAGAGGGTTCTAAAACTAAGTTGGAGAATCTGTTGACAAATGATACACATTTTAATTTTAACCTTTTTCATGGCCAACCTTGGATTAGTCAAATAAACATGGTGTGTGCAACTATATTATACTTATTGTGAAGACAATTATAAAATATATTTAATTATAATTGTCTCATTCTTTACTACTTTTTGAAACTAGAAATTGGAACCATTCTAATTATCTATATTATCTATACCATGCCTACAGGAAAATAATTTTTCTGAAAAAATACTAGACACTTATTATTCTCTCTTTCACACATGCACATGCACACACACACACACACACACACACACACACACACACACACACAACTATACCCTTGAAGTGGGAGCCAAAAGAAACTCTTCCTTAAGCAGCTACTTGTAAGTGGTTTGATGAGAGCAATTTAAAAAGTGATTAATACTTATCTTTAAATGGTTACTCACACTGTAGGCAAATGAATGTCCAAATGCATGCCACAGAAATGGGTCAAATCACATGTGTCCACTGGTACTGTTTAAAATTATATTAGAATTATGCAATTTTGAAAGAGGGAGACAAGGAGACTTCTCCTATTGATCAAAGGCAAACCTGGCAGATTACTAGCAACCCAAGGTCCTTGGGGACTTTGGAAGCCATACCCTTGATTTCAGAACTTTTCAAATACACAGAAAATGTTGTTGTCATTAATGGATGAAACTTTAGAAGTATTTTCAAAATGCATCAGACTGAATGTGGATGGTCCTCCTTCAGGGTAAAATTATATATGTGATAAATCTTTCCATTCAGAGATACAACACATTCCTCTCAGAAGTGTTAGATATTTACATTTTAATTATTGTATGTTCTTTCATTCCTAATAGAATCTGATACTCTAAAATATATGAAACATCTGTTTGCCTTGCTGGTCTGCTTAATGCTACACACATGCTCTAGCGCCATCTAGCAGAAATCTAAGGAAATTCATTGCAGCTTTGCTTCTAAATTCCAACTTTCCTATTCCTTATACTGTATTTATCTCTTTCTTTCTCTTTAAACATAGCCATTGATGGTATTTCTTGACATGAATCAGACAGTATAATGTGTTAACTGTAGTCATCCACATATGAATGGTAATTCATTAGTGATAAGTTCCCAGTACATAAAAACAAACAAACAAACAAACAAAAAAACATGTGCTTGTACAATGTAAATCGCTCTGATTGGATTTGCATTCCTGGGAGTGTGTTCCTTGAAGAATTAAAATCTCAAGGTTGCACTTGAATTATTACTTTGGTGGTCAAGTCCAGGTTAGAGTCAGAGCATGTCTTCCAGTAGTCAGCATTCTTTAACAGATCCACTTCCCCGGCCTTGAGTTCCAGGGCGAGGAGGTAGAGATACGACAAAAGTGAGCTGGGGATCACTGGTGCCAAAAGCAGGATCTGTGAGTCTAAAGATGATTTTAAAGAGGAGATTCAGACAAAAAAATGTAGGCCACTTGAATACAATAACAGAGAGAGAGAGAGAGAGAGAGAGAGAGAGAGAGAGAGAGAGAGAGAGAGGAGACAGAGACACCAACTGAGGAATCCGACCAAGTGACAGACAGGGTCAATGTGGAATAAAGAAAGAAAGAGAATAAAAGAAGTCAAACAAAGGATGAGATAAAGGAAGAATCAAAGCAGAAAACTGAGAATAGAGATTCGTTTTCACCTTCACAGATGACATTCTTCTGTGATCCTACCTGTTTGAAAACCAGGGTCCATAAACTGGAACCAAATCAGCAGTGGATAGTTAGCCAAACCCATTAACATCCACTTTCTTGATCTTAAAGTGATAGGTAGAAATTTAACCAGTTGTCAATCCATTTTGAAATAATAAGGGAGATTTTTGTTGCTGTAGTTGTTCTTCATCTTCCAGATTGGTTAACGCCCCTGAATGGAAAATAATTACTTAAGGAGAAGTGAGATTCAGTGTGATAAATACTTTATATTATCTACTAGTTTGCAAAATCAGAGATATTCTGAGATGTTCATGGGTGGCCAAAAGATGCTGGGAGATACCCATCGCTTTCTCTGTGAGTTTAGATAGTCTTGCTGTATAAAATTCTCATTTCAAAAGGCTGCTCTTACAGACTTCTAATTGCATCACACAATGAGGCAATTCACTGTAACACAAGTGCAGGCATTTCTTGAAGTTCCTTAATGTAAAAAGAGTATAACAAGGGTGTGGGGATTGGAGGAAAGTTTTTAAATTGTTATTTTACAGATAAAACTCAGCTTTATATTTTTAGATTTACCTGATCATAATTTTGTAATAATGTTTGTCATATACAGTGATGCGTGTCACAAAATTCTGCAGGATTCTCTCTTTAGTTATTAGTGACCTCTTTTCTGTGAGTATACATAAACAGTTCCTTTTTGCACCTTAACTACTTTTTGTTTTATCCTATCTGTAAAATGAATAGGAAACCATTCATTAATGAATCTATTGCCGATAGTTATCAATACTCATACAGTAACTCTGTGATCCTCCATTTACCATTTAGATAACCCCACTATGTTTTGGGCATTGCAAATAAACCATCCAGAATGATGTTTTTATTTCCAGATGGAATTCTATCAATCTATATCCAGTAATGGACTAATTTTTTTTTTTTTTTGGTTTTTCGAGACAGGGTTTCTCTGTGGCTTTGGAGGCTGTCCTGGAACTAGCTCTTGTAGACCAGGCTGGTCTCAAACTCACAGAGATCCACCTGCCTCTGCCTCCCGAGTGCTGGGATTAAAGGTGTGCGCCACCAACGCCCGGTGACTAATAATTAAGAAATGGGAAGTTATTGACTTAAAAGATAGCTCGTTCCAGATCTGTTTTGCAAAGATATTTCAATGGGGGTTGCTAAAGAAAATTTAAAGGTCTGTGGGGCCAGTGGGGTAACTTAGTGAATAAAGGTGCTTGCTGCTAACCCTGATGATCTGAGCCCTATGCTGAGAATGCAAAAGAAAACCCAGTCTTGCAAGTTGACCACTGGCTTCCACATGTATGCTATGGCACATATACAGAAACGTGCACACACAAAACAAACAGATTCTAGAAACAGACAAATTAAAAATTTAAAAGAGAGTATAGGTAACATGTGCTGGATGTTTTGGGATGAAACTTCTTCCACTGGGACAGATATTTGCAAAAGTCTGGCATATATTTCAAGGAGTCTCTCTGCACATAGTGTTGCCATTCTGAGAGCACACACAGAGTTCATACTAGGGCCTGTGGCATGTGAAATGCTGGACCAGTGGGACCAGCATCCTTCCACTTGAGGCTGCAGGTCTATTATGTGGACTGAAAGCTGAGCCCCGGAGGGTCCCTACTTGCCAAGTGTGTCATCTGGTATTAGTCTGCATCCCTTTGTGGCATTTTGTTGAATGGTGGGGCACATGTGAAGAATGATAAATACTGATGTGTATTATTCATCTACAACAATGATTTGCAGCTTACTCATAAAAGCTGAAAGAAGAAATAAAAAACACAATTCAAAGTGTAACACTATATAGTCTTATTTAGATGATATTTTATGATACCATTATATATACTATTTAATATAAGACATGTGATAGGTCATAACTCAGTGTTCTCATGTTGTAGAAATACTTGTTCCAGAGACATTCTGGGGATCTTTTTTTCTGAATTCATATTAAAAATCTTTATCCACCCCATGAATTCATAATTTATTCCCTGAAACATTTGAGGAATGAGCCTTAAGTTTAGATGAGATTATGTAAGTTGTTTTTCCCACTGCCAATATTGAAGTACTTGATATTGGGATTATTGTTTGATAAATATTACTTAAAAGTTGCTTAGTAACTTATAATATACTTAGACCATAGTAAGGATACAATTACTGTCAGGTAATAAAACTGATAGTAGATAAAATTAATTATGTACTTCAGGTGGGTAAGATTTGTTTACATAATTATGATAACAATAATAACAAGAATTCATTATTATTATTACATACAAATAGTACTAAAATGATATGTTTCAGTTTCTTCTCCAGGTACTTCACATGGATAATCTATTTACTGGTCACTAATATGTGAAGGTGGCTTCATCCTTGCCTCCATTAAGTAGATGAAGAGTTGGAGAAATATAGAGTTGAAGTGCTTTTCTCAAGGTCACCCACTGGGAAGGACCAGGGCTAAAAACTGAACTTTTGACACTTGATTCCAAAGACATGGACTTTACTCTTACATCATACCCATGCTGATGACATAAGCAAACCATAAAAACCTACCTTCAAGAAATAAAGAAGAAGGAATGACTGAAAAGTGAGTCTATGTAGGCCAAGAACACACTATCTAGCACACAAACCAGAGAACTGCTTAAGTGCAGTGACATCTTGCCTTGTCAGTGAACTTGTGGTGGTGGCCACACCCTTTTGGTATGGTTTCAGGTACAGGCATGACCCATTATAAGGTAGAGGAGGGGATGGCTTGTCTGACCGAGTGAACGCAGGAAGGCTGTTATGGTTGACTATGGGTCATGGAATGCTCCACGTAGGGTGCCAATTGATAGTGTGGTTTAATTGAGTCCACCAGACCCAAGATAAATGCTAATTAGGTATTTATTAGGGAAGCACTTACACAGATAAGACTAAATAACCACTGTGGTCTTCCTGCTCCAGAAGATGCTATCTTTGCCCTTCTGATGCTCTCCGAAACCCAAGAGATCATGAGCCAGTCCCTCCTCTACCTTATAATGAGTCTCACCTGAAACCATATCCAAAGGTATGGTCACCACAAGTTCATTGACAAGGCAAGATGCCGCTACATCTAAGGGATAATTTTGTTGTGCAATTTTAGAATTGACACTGGGATTGATTTATTCACAGGATTGTTTTTTAAGGTTTTTAAGGTCTTACTATCCCAAGACTATCTCCACTTGGATTCTGCTTCAAAGCCTCCCTTTGTAAATGTTTTGTTTGGCAACAGTCAAACTAGAATAAAACAAACAGAAAAAAAGACCAATAAACACATACTGATACTGAGACATACACATTTGTACACACAGAAAACCAATAAAAACAAAAACAAGCAACCATAACATATAAGCTAAAGATCCGTAAGGTTAAAAAAAAGCCTAGGCAAAGAATGTAAGTAATGAAACCTTCC
Organism: Cricetulus griseus; assembly: GCF_003668045.3. NCBI lineage: Eukaryota > Metazoa > Chordata > Mammalia > Rodentia > Cricetidae > Cricetulus > Cricetulus griseus. Next base: position 45,521,039 of record NW_023276807.1, read on the forward strand.
CCAAATGCTATTGAGTTCGTTTTGTGTTGACTATCTACTGCTGGGTAGGGAACCTACCCTTACATGTCATTTGTAGACCCAGTGAGACTCAATTGGAGAGAACTATTTTTTCCTCTGCAAGTGGTTATTAATTGAAGACTTCTAAGAATTCTGCTGCACTCACAGATCAGTTTCTTGCTCAGCCACCATTAGAAAAGATTCCCCCTGCAGTAGGTGGAAACAAATACAGAGCCTCACAATTAAAACATGCCAAGCATGAGAGACTTTAGAACACTTAGTACTCATGGGACTCCGTAGAAGATGAGGCAGAAAAATGGAACAAGGCCTCCTAGAGACAACAGGACTGACACCCCTATGAACTCACTTCTGGGATAGCATGTACAGGACTGCACAGCTCTCTTCAAGAAAAGTAGGACACTGTTTTCATGTCTATACAGACACACAGGCTGGGATAGTTCTGTTTCCAAGATAGAAAGTTATGGAATATACATATATATATATATATATATATATATATATATATATATTACAAAAAAGCATTTCCTATCATCCCAAGATAGGAAGCAAATAGAACAAAGGATCAAAAGTTGGCTCAAACTGGTGGTGTGGTTCTTAAAGGTTTTTGAAATGTTTTTTTTTATAATCTTAACATTTGAAAATAATGTGAGCTGCTTAGGCATGAATTACTGATATAAAATATTGGGTACTAGAAGGAAACATGCTTTTTGTAAGAGTTTATTGTTTACTTCTTAGCCTCAAATTCACTCTTTTTAAAAAAATGTCTCCATCCCTCCCTCCTGTCTGTCTGCCCCCCGCATCTATGTACATATATGTGTAGGTACATGAATGCATCTAATAGGAATTATACAGCATGACAGTTGATTAGTCAGTCTCTCACTTAATTAGCCTTTCCTGAGAATTTAATTTTGAGCCCCTTATTCATTATCAGCTTTCTGAGATTTAAAAAAAAAGGAATAATTTCACTTCAGATAATGGACTTCAGATAAAGTTGCCTACATAGTCTTTGGATCTTTGGTAGAAGAGGGTTTTATCAGGAAGTATGCTTTCCTTTAGCCAGCATACCAGTTGTGAAAGGGATTTGCAAAGTATGGGTTTTTCAGGGTCATGTAAGAGCTTCAAGATGACCTCAGGGGGTTTGCATTAACCAAAGAAATAAATGTGTCCGAGAAAAATCCCAACTTGTTATCTAAATTTAAGACATTGACAAGCATTTGACCTTGATGGTCCTGGTAAAATGCAACAGTAAACATGAAGAATTATTGCATTCCTTTGTTTCTGTTCCTTTTCTATTGAGAGAATACATTAATGAGTAAAATTAAAACTTTTTGATTATGATATTTTTAATGCCATAAAAATGAGTGTATGTAGTATTTATCTAATGTGTTGATACATACATATATTCATCACTTAAATTTACATTGATAAACTGTAAGAGAATATTGGACATTTGCAATCATAAGTACAAATTGTGTCTCTTGAAAAAATGATGATAAGGATAGTCTGTAGTTGCAAAATTTTTAATTGATTATAGAATTTGGAACTTAATAAAAAAGAAATGAACACTTACTTTATTTGGATATTACTAGGAACAAAGTAATTGAGATAATGTCAATATCTGGGACTTGACTAAGTAGAAGTTATAAAATATTCTATATAAGTTCAAGATTTGTATTTAACATCTCAATGCCAGTAAATTAGATTTGTTTAACAGACACTGTACCACTATTTTTGAGTTTGCCTTCTGTGCCTCTAAGAATTGCAGATTAATAAAGTAGATGAAAACCCTGTCCACCAGGCATTCATATGTAAAGCATTTAGATATTTTATACAGTTACATTGTGTTTCCAATGCACATATGTAATTAATAGACTTTATAATGCAGCCAACAATGTAATGGTACATCCAAAAGGCTGAGGAACCATTGGAAACACACATATTAAGACACAATGCTGGAGAATCTTTTATTTATTGTCCAATAAATATTTTCCAAATTTACCAAATATGGAAATATAATATATAGAATTCTTTACTGACGTTAGTATTTGTATGCTGATTGTCAAAGATGGATCAGTAAAACTCAGTAAGAGCCCTAATCCATGTCATTATTGTGATAATACTCAATAATGCAGTGAGGGTTTCTTTCTTAATAAAGTGAACTTGGGGCCATACTCTACTAGTATGCCTTCCGTAGCTGCCCTATTTACACCCCAAGATAACCTATTTGTGCTTCTTCATAAACTGGATCAAAATAATAGGGAAGGAAATCACCCCCTTCACTTTAGAAGGCTTTGTATGTTGTGATTTGGAGGTGTGTCTAAATACTTAACTATTTTCTTTACCTATCATAAATTAATGGCTTCTCTAAATAAGTTATATATGCTACACAGACATTGGCTTTGTCTTATTATTCATAAAGTTTTCTTTGATCGTATTTTTTCTCTTCCCCCAATTCTCCCCAGATAACATTGCTTTCAAATACAACCATTTAAGGCTATTTTTTATTTGGCTGACATATGTTTTAAATTCATGATTAAATGGCATTTATATGTTGAGTACGTGTGTTTTTCTGTTTATAAATATGATGCGTGAAGGTAAAAATCTTTCAGCTAATTGCAAGGACATAGAAAGACCACTTCTGCTTCCCATAATAACTAAATAGAATCAATGGATATTTAAGCGACTCTGGTTGTTTAGACACTTTAAGTGAGGAAAGTTATCTCTGATAAAGTCCTTCCAACAAGACCCTTCAAAAACCAGCAATTCACCCAACTTAACCGTTTTAATGAGAAAGAGAGAGAGACAGAGAGAGAGAGAGAGAGAGAGAGAGAGAGAGAGAGAGAGAGAGAGCATCAGCCAGCTTTTGTTCCTATTGTTTTTTGTCCTTTTGTCCCACAACTGAGACTCAGTGGCATAAGGTACAAACTCTAGAGTTAGCTTTTATAATCAGACAAAATGATATTTTACAAGAGAGTGGGCAAAGAAAGTCCCATTGAAAGGAACACATCTCAGGTAAAGCTAACTGACTTCTATTCTTCACTTTCTTAAAACCGCCTGGAGACAGGCTCATTGTGTTGGGCTATACTGTTGGTTCAAGGCACCGGAGCAATACACAATGTATCACTTATCAGGGGAACAAAAGGCTCCTTCATGGGTTAAACTGTGGGGAAGATGACAGCTGCAGACTCAGAGCCTCTCTGGCCTGAAACTTTGCTTGAGAAGGAACAGGAAGTAGACTATTCATGAGGACTTTCATGTCTAACTCTATTTAATTTGACTCAGGTAAGATTAGCCTCTTTCAAAACGTATTTATCTTCAACAGTAATCTTAGATGTTTGTCTCTTACAAGAATCGTGGTTCTAAAATTGTATTTTGTGAGACAATACAGCAGAAATGATGGTTTTATTTAGCAGCAGAGTACTGCTGTATGTTTAAACACCTAACCTTTTTGAATAATTTTTTTTATCAAATTTATAATGTAGATTTTTTTTACTTTAAAAACTAGAGGAAATCAGAAAAAAATTGTGCATATGGATAGTGCCAGGAAATAGAAAACATTTTCATTGTTCTGCCAACACAGTTAAGTTGTAGTTTAATGCCAAACATGGATTTTGTCATTAAATATTTTCTTTTCATTTAATGTAATGTAAATATGATTCTTCTTTGAGAAGTCTGTTTATGTAGACATTTCAATAGATTTGAAAGTCTTTTTTGTAAGGTTTTATAGTATAGATGCTCCAGTTCTTGAACAGTCATGAAATAAATGTTTCCTTAATAATTTAAATGTCTGTTTAGTTGCTGCACAGTACATCAATGTGAGAATAATTTAATGCAGACGGGTGTCATGCACCATAAGTCTTCACTGGCATATTTTCCATTCATTTAGTTTTGTTTGTCCCTGACAAACACATTTGCATTTGTACAAATTAGAATGATAAGATTAAATAGTATTATTGCCACCTTTTACTCCATGCGAATAGTTAAAATGGAATATGAATATGTATGTGCCATGCAATTACAGAACCTCATTAACTTGAGATGCTTCTGGGGACAGAAGGAAAGTCTATGTGTTAAAATTTAGAAAAAGAGTCTGGGAGTCTATGGGTATGGCTCAGTCAAGGAGTATGTAATTAGAATACATGAAGCCCTGGATTCAGTCCCCAGTAATGCACACACATTAAATACTGAAAACTATTTGCATCAATAGCATGAAAATTAGTAACTTAGAGAAATAAATTTCATAGATGGGCTCTTGTTTCAGGAAGTATACATGCGCAATGATTTAGAATGCATTATGTCTCAAAAAAGCTAATGTAAGTTGAAAATGTATTAAATGCCCCAACCAAACATTGTTACTTGAAAAAACAGCATACAACAGAGTATTGACTGTATGCCCTCATGATCATGTGACTAAATGACTGTGTAATGTGGCCTGATGCTCCTGCCCAGAATCTTCAGAGAGTATAAAGGTTGATGATCAGCCTTCCAAAGTTGTGATGCCTGTTTCTGTTGACTGTAATTTCTTTAGCATCTTCTGCTAGTCAAAGATATTTATAACTAGCACAGTATCTTAGTCAGTAGATGTTTCCCTTGGGAGTTTCTGTGTATCTTCACAGAATAACCTGTTTGCTAGCGTCTAACCCTTTCCTGGAGAGCACCTATCTCCATCATCTGAAATCTACCCACAGTCTTTTTTAGGCCTGTGTAAAATGGTTGAGTTATAGAGGACTGTGAATCTTATAGTATTTCAGATGGGCATGACAAATAATATTTAAGTGTAAATAATATTGACATGGGATCTAAAATTTGTAGTACATTAGGTAAGTCTGGCTTCTTGTCTTTGCTTTGTAGAAAAACTACAAGCAGATAAACCAAATACAATATGAAAGGAACAACATGCTTCTGCTTTTTTATTCCCCCTTCCTTTATTCACTCTCCCTTTTCCCTCTCCTCCTTTCTTCCTTCCCTTATTCTCTATTCTCTTTTCTCCCTTCCTCCTATCCCTATCCTTTTCCTTTTCATTATGTCTTCCTTTTCAAAGCAAAAGTTATTAGCAGGTCAAGTTCAATTATGAAGAGAGACTAAAATGATTAATAAAACAGGAACTGTGGTTTTGCACCCAAGGATTTCACTCCAGTTCTCACTATCTTGAAATGAAAATCTTAGCAGTGGGGGTGTTTTTTTGTGTGCTGGTTTTAGAAGGAGATACTATTACAAGAAGAAATTGAATTCTGGTGAGTAAAATGGAAAAGTAATGAGAATGTATCCCCACCTGAAGCTCCCTGCTCACCCAAAGAAAATATTCTCATTATGCCTTTATTGTATGTACTCCAGAGGCATTACATTTTAGTGGAAAGAAGGGATCAGCAACGATGTTTTTTTTATTTTCCAATTTCACACTAAGGAACATGATCATCAAATGATTTTTTCCCTTTCTCTAGTTTATACTAACAGGAATGCAGGGATTACAGAAAATAATTGCATAAATGGCTACTTCCTGCCAATATAAAATGTCACTGAACACAATGGCCAGTCCTTTTCCCAAATGACAGCTGTTTTTTTGGTCTGACCCATGAAGATAAGTCATATAAGCTACTTAAAGATGGAAAAACAATCTTCTGAGATGAGAATGATGAAAGCCCCAAAGCTGACTTGATACCTGAGTTTTATTTCCTGTTGTGTCCTTGGGGACAGTGTAGTGAATTTTAGAAAATTGCCCTCTTTGGGGTTATTTGGGTCGTTTTGTCCATTTGCTGTGGCGTCCTTCTGTGTTTCTCTGCTTTTGCGCTTTACCCACTCTAGTTTATTTTTTAATAGACCGCCCTACTGATCATTGCAAAAGCAGGAAGAGAATCATATAACACCAAACCAGAATCTTCCAGTGTTTCTATACTTCCCTCAGAATGAATTAGCTCCTAGTACATCACCTGTTAGCATCTCTGCAATGTTAATCCATCTCCACATTCCTCACACTTCCTTTGCAGGTGCACTTCTTTAAGCCCCATGCTACCTTGACCATGACACTCTCAGTTCTTTACATCTTGATATGATTGACACATCATGTGTGTCATTGTCTAATATTCTTATTGTCTTTTCTTCTTCTCTCACAAAACAGAAAGCCCACAATAGTCTTGTCTTCTTATGGCTATAAGTCCAATAACAGAGAAACTCTTGATACATTTAGCATTTATTCACGATCAATATGATGATTTGTCATCATTTGAAGACTAACCAGAAGACTAATTCAAGTTATTAGCTTTTTGTTTCATCCAAAAAATATAGCATATACATTGCATGGTGAGCATTTGGATTCAGGTTTTCTGATTCACTCCTGTTCTTCCATTTTCCCCATAAAAGGCAAGGTGATGCCTTGTATTAATTTGGATGTAAAAGGGTTGTGAGTTAACTTGTGCTTTATGATGAATCATTTAGGGGGAGTATGTAATGGTAATGAGAAATAAGGCTCTAAAAACATAAAGGAAGCTGCAACTAAGATTCTGATAGTGACAGAAACTAAAGGATTGTAGAGAACTAAAGGATTGTAGAGAAGTCTTTTAATTTTGAATCTCCATGGCTTATAAATTGGGTTTGATGGATTAGGAAATAAAAGAAGATCCAAAGATAACTCCATCACTCCACCACCCCACACCTACTCAGCTATTTATGCCAAAAGATAAAGGGTCTCCAGGCCTTGGTTTGCCAAGTTTCTGGTGCCTGAAAGTGAGGTATCCCCAGGTTACAGCCATTCAGCACTAACTTGTCTCACCTGCCCACTGATAGGCAAAGACTCTAGAGTCTAGGCAGTCATCATTTGGCCCAAACTTCCCTGGGTCCCAGCCCAGACCCCAGCCCCTGACTATTCAGTGTAAAGTTCTTGCATCTGCAGATTTCCTACATTAGTCAAGTTCCCTGTACCAGACTTTAATACATGGCCCACACTTCTGCAGTTCCACTAGCTCCTAGCACTGGCATGTAAGCAGTTACCGGACCATCAATTCTAGGCCCACATTCCACTCTAGATGGTAAGCTGCAGTCTTCAGTTGAAACAACATGAAAATCCAAGATAATGTGTCTCCTCCAAGAACTTACTAATCCTGTAATAATCAGCCCCAATGAGAAAGACCTTGAAGAGCTTATAGAGAATTCAAAGGAATGATTATGACTATGTTCAAACAACTCAAAGAACACATGATTATGCTCCAAGAGTACAGAAAGAAATGAGTGAAATAAGGAGTTTAATACAGGATACAGAGAAAGAATCCAATAAAGAAATAGAAATACTGAAGAAAAGCCAAACTGAAATGATGCTGGAAATGAAAAATTCAATAAGCTAAAATAAAAACCTCAGGGAAAGCCAGAGATAGAATGGATAATGTAGAAAATAGAGTATCAGGGATGAAAGGCAAAGCTGAGGAACTGGATTATTCATAAGATAAATTTGTAAATTTATAAAACTCAAGAATATGGAAAAACTTTGGAATGCCATGAAAAGGCCTAACCTTCAAATCATCAACACAGGAGAAGAATACTGTTGTGAAGGCATAACGAATATTTGCAATAAAATCAAAAGGGAAAGTTTTCACATGGAGAGAAACAGTTTCCCATCCAGATACAAGGGGCTTACACAACTTTAAACAGACAAGACCAAAAAAGAAACTCCTCACATCCTAATATAGTGAAACTATAAAAAAATCACAAAATAAAGAAAAATATTGATAGCTTCAAGAGATAAGGAACAAGATATTTAGGAAGGTCGGACTATTAGAACAATACTTGACTATTTGAGAAACTTTTAAAGCTAAAAGTGCCTAGAGAGATGTTCAACTTCTTAAATATAAAAACAGTCAACCCTGACTATTATACCCAGCAAAACTATGAAAATAGGAGACAAATCCTCCCATGATAAAAGTAGATTAAAGGGATTTATGACCAATTATCAAGCTCCTCAGTGGATGTTGGAAGGATACTTCAGTCTCAAGGGAAGGATAGATGTACTCAAGAGGTCACTAGAAATAAATAAGCAGCATCAAGACATTGATTAAAAGAGGCCTAAGAATGCATCACCTAATCAACAAAAATGACAGTAATCCACACACGCCTTTCGATAATTATTAAATATCTATAGTCTCAATTCCCCAATAAAGAGACAGACTTGTGGATTGGATCAGAAAATGGGATCCCTCTTACCATCAATGTTAGGTACTACTCAATGGTAAAAGGTATCCCAAGCAAATGGATCTAGGAAACAGAAAGTACATATACTCACTGAGACTAAACAACACATTATTGAATGATAATTGGGTCATTGAAGAAATCAACAAGTATGTAAAAAATTGTAGAATTGAATGAAAATAATAATACAACATAGCAAATCTGTGGATCACAGTGAAGGTGGTTCTAACAGAAAAGTTTATAGCACTAAAGTGTTCATGTTATAATATTTGAAAGATGCTGCATTAATAATTTAATGTCACACAAACCAAACTTTTAAACAGTAATTAAAGAGATAATCAAAATCAGAGCTGAAACTAATGAAATAACAACAAATATACAAAGAATAAGTGAGAAAGAGTTGGTTATTTGAAAAGATAAGATTGACAATTTACCCAAAGTAACCAAAAAGAAAGGAAAAAACAAAAATCAATGAAATTTAAAATGAAAAGGGAGACATTGTAAGAGATTCCAACAATATTCAGGACATAAGTCATAAGGATGCATTTTGAAAATCTACATTCTATGCAATTTGAATTTCTAAAATTGATGGACAAGTTCCTTGATGCATACACTATACCTAAATTAAAACAAGCACACACACACACACACACACACACACACACACACACATATAATATATACATACATATATAAAATATACACATATATATTTATATACATACATATATATTCCTAAATATCTAAATACAACTTGTTCAGTCTGTATAAAGCTATTTTTATTTATTTGTTTGCAGGGCTGGCCATTTGGTATTGGAGAACCAAATGCTGTATTCATCTTTGGGAAAGAACATTTACCTTACTCTTAGCATTCCTTGGTCACCTGTAGCTCTTTGTCTAGAGATGAGGTCTTCTGGGATTTCCCCCATCCACTTTGGTTCTGTTCCCTTCCCTCCCTTCCTCTCTCATATCCTCCCCTGCCATTTTCTACTGTCTTAATTCTCTTTGTTTTTATTGACGATAGAAGCTAGGGCCTTGCTCATGCTGGATACAACCCTAGTCCTCTTAATTATGTTTTTTTTTGAGGCAGGGTCTTCCTAATTATCACAAGCTAGATTTGAGCTCAAGTAGGTCTTGATCTTGTGATATTCCTGCTTCAGTCCCCTACCTATTTTATCTTTTAGTCATCTTTAGGAAGTGCTCTGTGTCCCAAAAGTCCAGATGGTCCAGAAATGTATCTGCCTCCAACATCTGTTAGCTGAACATAATTCCTATAGAAATTGTAGAGATGTGTGAAATTTTCATTATGGTGGCACTGAAGTACAAGAATATTTCTTGATTTGACAGAATTTAATAAAAGTGAATTGTTTCCTACCTCTTTTGTAACATATGAAAATATTTTATGTTTTCATTAACCTAAAATAACTTATTTTAGTATAAAATAAAGGTAGTCCAGTAGAAGATAGTACTTATGGTGCAACTTTCCAAAACAAACATGTAACTGATATTTTGTAGAATCATTTTATAATATATTACTATCAAACATTTATTAAATGCTACTATGTAAGGTGCTATGTGCCTATCTATGTAATAGATTTCTCTATAAATGTTTTCTATTTCAATATGCCATCTATTATCATCTATCATTATCTATCTATCTATCTATCTATCTATCTATCTATCTATCTACCTATCTATCTATCATCTATGTCCATCTATCTACCTAACTACCATCTATCTAAATATCTATCTATCTACTTATCTATCTATCATCCATTTATCTATCATCTTTGTTTCATCTTCAATATAGCTGAGTCATTGGACAGCAGGAGGTGTAGAAACAAACAAATGATGGTGTATACATGCTAATAGCATGTGCATGCAGATTCATTTCTACAGTATAAAATACTCTCTATAGTATGGAATACTAAAGTGTATTTATCTATCTCTCCTTTTCCCTATCAATTATGCAACAATTTGAAATAATCTTTTTTTCCCTTTTTAAATGCATAATCTCATTCTGTTTCCCTGGCTGACCTCTAACTCTTGACACTCCTACTTGAGCTTCCCTTGTGCTGGAAGTATAGGCATGTGCCACATGCCCAGGTGGAAGATGAATAAATTCTGATAGATGACATGCCACTATAATTAGAAGTGAAATGTATTATGTAGGAAGAAGTAAAGTTATTTTATATACTTACTCATTTATACTCAATAGAACTTGACCAGTGAAAAGTAAGCATGGACAAAGAAGCGTTCTCTTGAGGAATTGTATGGGAAAGGTTTTGATTAACTGAGATAGTGTAGGAGAGCCAACTGAAATAAGTCTTCAAAACAATGCAATTTTATGAATTTAATAAGCCCAGAGAGCAGAGGCTATGACAAGAGTTGGGTTACAAATATTTTAGAACCATAATACAGTTCTGGAAGGCACTGTAGATAATCTCACATTTAATTTGTGTATCAGTCAATAGAGCAGTTAGTGGCAAAAAATGATTTTCTGGTCTCTAGGATTGATTATATTATTCTGTAATTATCACTTAATCAGATTAAATTCTGCTTTGTGGCTTCATTCTAGTGAGAATGGATAGTTTAACAACTTTCAGTTCTTATCTTCATTGAAATGCTTTACTTATCTTGCTCATTTTTCTCAATTAAACCTTATCTATTTAGAAGGAATTTCTCAGAAAACCACAGTGTCCTCTCTATTCATTCTGAAGATCCAAATATTTTCATTATAATAATGTCTATTTCTTTAGAGCTGCACAAATATCTCTGTAATTCTGCAATCTGCTTTATTTGAAGTTTTCCAAGTCAGCTCTTACCATGTTTTTCAGGCTGGTCTTAAACTCAAGATCCTGACCCTCCAGGCTCAGCCCTTCCTGCAGCTGGGGCTATAGATATCTGTAATCACACCTGGATTCTTTTCTATGTGAACAATTTAAAGGTACTATTTATCAAGTGCTATGTATCACACTTGCCTTTCTTCTTCTAATCTGTCACTTAATCCTTATAGTGACTTAGAGGGAGCTAGTGCTCTTCATTTATATGTGGGAGAACAGAGGCAAAGGAAGAGGGAATACTTCATCCCAATGAACCAATCAGCAAATAGTGTTTGTCAATTTACAAAATAAGAACTTAGAGATGGACTGACCCTTCCAACCCATATTCTTCTGTGCATGCTGCTATCAGAGTGGTGTATTTTCCATCTCTTCTATGCGATTTGAGATAACTCCCATGTAGGTTTCTATATTTTCAAACACTACTTCAAGGTTTCTAGCATTAGACTTGGTTTTGATTATCCTGGTGATCATCCTTGCCTATAAAAAGGAAATGTTTCATGAGTGTATGTTCAGTAGCAGTTGAGGGCATAGAGGTACTGGTCATAACTATATGACTGAAAAAGTGTTAGCAGAATACTGTTATCAGACAGTTGGGTCTCTTCACCCAACTACTAGCTACCTCAGACCATTCTGTTCTGTTACCTACAGAACACAGGTCCTTTAAGACGACCATTTACCAGAAGTAAAGCTATATTACAATGGTCATCTTTCAAGTGACTTTTAGAAGGACTCAAGGCATCAATTATTCAACTTTATTATTCATTTGCTTTAATGAGTTGCCAACTGGTGTGGAGAGAAAATGCTCTTGGCATGACCAGAAAGAAGAGAACACACTGGGAGTTAGAAAAACAAGCTCCACCCTTTGAGGCTCCAGATAAATAGCTGGCTTTTAGATTTCTGTGTTTCACGAAACTCTCATATTGACAGTTTCTTTATCAGTTTGCATTAACACAGTGGCGCACAGTGTTGCTTCTTGTCAAAGAGCTATGTTAAGATAAATAGAGGACCCTAACTATGTGGTTTGTCCTGATACTAACAACTCACAGAGAGGCAGGGCAGCAAATCAAACTGTGCAGAGGGTATATTTTACAATGGCACAGACATTTCAGAAGATGGGATTTTAACACCATAAGCCAGAGTCCTCTTCATGCTATCTGTGGGCAACGCATGACTAAGATTCCACTTGAATAGAGACAAATTACTCTTTTTTTAAATTAGGGCTGTTATTATCAACGGAAACAAAATGTACTAAGTGCATCTTAAAAGAGAATTCCAGAAAGGTAAGATAATAGCTATTTGATTCTTCATGAAGACTTTTATCTCCCTTTCTATTATTCTGATGGTGTATTTTGTTGCATCAGGTCAATTTGCCTCACAATATTGCTGAATACTGCCCCATTTAAAGTAGTACAGGAAACACAGTCTGCCTTACATGATTTTGTAATTAGCTATGAAGGAGAGAAGGACACAGCAGTGTAAGATTTAAGGCAGTTGAAAGCAAAGAACTCAGAAGGTGACTTCAAAGCCATGAGTTCTGTTTATGTTGAGGACAAAATGGAAGAAATATGTTCTTGAGGGGTATCTGAAGGAGATTCAGTAACAATAATAACCTCAGTGCCAGTGGTCACCAACAAAATCAGGGGGAGATTCCCATTGCAGCTCTGAGTTCTCTTTCCTGCATGATTGTAGCAGTACAAGAAGCTTGTCAAGACAGTGATGCAAAATGGAAGAAGACAGTCTGAAACCAATGACAAAAGACTGAACAGTGGTCATGGAATATAAGCTTTATAGTACTGAGGTGTTGTAAGAAGGGAAATTTGGTATAGATCTTTATACATCGATGTCTACTTTGTACAATTTCCTGAAAGTCTTATGTCAGACATTTGTAGGATATTTCTGATATTATACTTGCCTTGTATGATGAGAAGACTGATAGGATTTCAATAATAAAATATTAATGATACTCAGATATTATGACCACTTTTTAATTGAGTTAGTTATCTTCTGAATTATTGAATTATAAATGTCTACTTACATGTTTTTGGTACAAAAGTATTTGGAATTGCAAATGATTTGCAAACATTTCCTACTATGCTGCCTCTTTACTTAACTGAGGGTGTTTGGATGTGCAAAGTTTTTCATTTTTTTCCTGTCCATTTATTAAAGCTCTTTCATTTGTGTTTGTTGTGGTGAAATTGTTATACAGTCAAAACTCATTGATGTTTGTCTCTATGTTTTTTTCAAGGCTTTTATATTTAGGCTTATAATACAAATCAAGTGATATTTTTTGTGGATGGTGTAAGGTAAGGTTCAAATTTACCTTCCTATATGCTGATACCCTTTTGTCTCAGGACCATTTATTGAAAATTAATTCTTTCTTCATTTCATTATCTTGGCACTTTTCCCAGTTTCTTTTAGAGCACAATTTCACTGAAAACCAACACACATCTATGTCTATGCAATAGTCAATATTTCCATCTTGATAAAAAAATACCATAAGGCTGAACACTAAACAAACATTTCTGATATGCAAGACATACTATATAGTGCTAAGTCCTGCTACTGCAGCGGGTACATCTAAATGCAGGGCAGTGGCTAATAAGAAAGACATTAATTTAGTAATAACATCTTTATAGCTATGAACTGTGGTAAGAGCTTTTATACTTTCAAATCGGAAACTACTAAGGATTTCAGGTGGATTGGTTATAAAAAGAAACTGCATGTTGAACTTCCCATTCTAGTTCATTTGGGGATGTGTTTATTCACTAATTGGTATTGCACTAAGGTAAACAAAGACAATCTGTCATCGTTGTTAAGAAATGTTTGCAAGAAATGTTATGTAAGTCACTTAATTCTGTCCTCAGTCTTATCCTGCCTTAGATGGCAGTAGGGTGAGTCATAGTCTCATAATTTTTGTAGGTTTCATTATATGCCAAATATATGATATAAAAAAGTATGCTTGACAGAGAGTGAGAATTGACTACCGTTGCTCACATTGGAAGTTTGGTCTTTGAAGGAAGCAATCTTTATTTCCAGGTTTGTTAATATATTTGGAGTCCCGAGAAAGGTACGTGATGCCTCCTTGCCATTATATCTACAAAAACCAGTTGCCAGATTTGTATTTGGTTTGTGGGGAAAGTGTTGCATCACTGAGACTCTCAACCACATCTTTGACCATTCATGATTGACAATCCAGAGTGTGATGTGTCTAGAGTGCATTAAGCATCAGAAGTAGCTTTGGAAAGCAACTTCTTTCAGTGCTGTGGTTTCAGACAACTGTGGAGTTGAATTGAAATATGTGTAGGGCAACCCACAAATAAAACTGGAAACAAAAAAACTGAATTTGTTTAGCATTCCCACTCATAAAATAGAAATGATTTTAAGAAGAAATCTTGGTAGAACTGCTAGGTGGTGTTGGTGACTGTGAAGTGAGAATGTAGGAAATGATACATCACAACAGAGTTCTCCTTGGTTTTGGCTAAGTTTTCTATGAATAAATTGAATTTCCAATAACATTTAGGAAGGTTTCCAGAGATGATTTACAATTGATTCTTAATAGAAAAGTCCCGTTTGGAACTTTTACTGCTGGCTAGTCTGAGCTAAATCTTTAGTCCTGTCTCTATCCTATCAAATGAAGATTTTTTTTCTCCAAAGGAGAGGGAAATCTGATCTCTGGGGGTGTGGGGTGTAGGGTGAAGTGGAGGCAGTCGCTGAGATGAATTGAAAAGGCACACCATTTCCAAACAAAAGTGAACAATCAAAGCCATCTCTTTCTGTGTGCTTCAAGACTCCTGCTCTGCCTCCCACCCCCTCTCTTGAGCTGGTTAAGGAGGCTTTCAGAAGGATGCATCTCTGATGTTAATTAGAAAAGCAGCAGCTAATGTGCTATTAGAATTGTTTTCAGAAAAATGTCCAATGAAAGCTCAGTTTTATTGAGGAAATGAATGTATTTATGTTCTGAAAGAAAATGGGCAGGCTTTCTTATCCTGGGTTCAGTGTATCCTTTATGAAAACTGAAATATAGTGCTATGTATAACTGGGGCAAGTAGTTTAATAACCAGGGTTAATAACCAGATGTTATTCATTACAATCTAGGTTAATCTCCTTAATTTCATCTCATTTGTCTTCCCATTGTCTGAATAGGGATGTTCAATTTGCTTACATATGAATACTGGGTTAAGGAGAATTCCTTCTGTGACCCATCTCTCCGTAGACAGGAACTGCATAATCGAAGTTTACCAGGAAGTTATTGTGGTTGGATGAGGAGGTCCTCACCTCCGTGTTGAGGGCTGGGTCTCATTGCATTAGTGTTCTGAAGGGAGGCCTGAGAGAGCTAACTCTGACCTCGTGTTCATCCATGGATTCTTATTATATTGGGTTATGGGCAGTGGTGGGAACTAGGTCACTAGGAACTCATCTTTGAATGGTTTGTTCTATCCATTGCCTCCTCTTCTCTATCTTCACTTCTTGTCCTCTGTGAAGGAAGTAGCCTCCCCTGGCATTTGTGACCACCACATGATAGTGTGATGTTGAAATAGTTTAGGCTTTTGTCTTTTGTCCAAAGCCATGGAGTCAGCTAAAATCATGAGCTAATGGATATTTTTCTACCTTTTAAGTTCTTGTTCTCAGGTCTTTTGTCACAGTGATAGAAAGTCCTTGCCATACTTAGTAGCTGATGAAGAAGGCAAGGACTATAAATCTAGTTCTCATAAAACAACAACAAAATAGAACAAAGACATAAGGTAAAGTAGGGAAGTTGTCCAGAAAGTAAACATTGCAATCATTGTTGCAAGGACAGCTCATGAAAGCCCATCCAGCAATGATAATGTGGTTTCGTCTATTAATCACCTTGGGTGTGGACTTCATCCTCTTGGCTCTGGGCTGACAAATTAAGGGCAAATGGTACTTTGATTAAAGTCCGTTTGAAAGTGGTAAGAATAAATACCAGAAGATTAACACCAAAGATTTTTTCTTTATGGTTTTTGGATTTGGAAATGTTATCATCAGCAAGACTGCATTCCTTTTGAGACTAGGAAGAACTAATTTCTTGTCTCCTAGTTGCCAGTGGCTGTCAGCATCCTTGGCTTGTGGCCATGTCCAACCCATTTCTGCCTCTATGATCACATTGCCTTTTCCCCTTTCTGTATCTTAAATCTCTCTCTTCCTTTTCTTATAAGAATAGTTGTCATGGGATTTAGGATAGACACTGACAATCCAAGATGATCTCCTCATTTCAAAGTATTTAAGCTCTTTCTTCTGTTTGATGTTCCATGTCTTTTAAAGAAAAAATGAAGTGGTCTCATTTTAGGGAAAGACCCTAAGTAGAGGTGGGACAGGAGAACTGAACACAGGTATGGAACTAAGGATCAACAGTCTTAGAACTGTTAATAAAAATTTAGCAGACTTCTTAAGATAATTATAAATTAAGAAATTTCAAGGCAAAGGCAGTCCATTCCATAGTTAATTAAAGAGTGGGGATTTCTTTTTTCTGGACTTCAAAACACCGTGCAGGAAACAGTTTATCTTCTTGACAAAGAAAAAGCCTAGTTCAGTTGCTGTGACTAGCCAGACAGAAGAGTAATGCAGACAGAAGAATTTCTTGTGTGTCTTTTGTGTTACGGACTTTTTGAAGTGTTTTAGATGCATTAATTGATTTCATCTTTATAAGATACTTTTTGGGGGTAGGTTCTATTATACTTGTTTTTAAAATGGGGCACTTTAGACAGTCAAGTGGCAATTTAGTTAACACAGACAGTAAGTGTATCATTCTGATAAAGAGCTGAAAAACAAATCCAGAGCCTTGTGCACTGTTGGCAGGTGCTTTACCACTGAGCTACATTCCAAGACAGGGTGTCCTTTTGTAGACCAGGCTGCCCTTGAACTCTTCGTTCTTTTGCTGCTGTGTCCTGACTGCTTGGATGACAGGCTTGTACCACTGTGAACCAATAATTGGATATTCTAGCAAAACCACTTCTCCTCGACCAACTAGTGATTATATATGTGTGTGCAGTGTGTGTGTGTGTGTGTGTGTGTGTGTGTGTGTGTGTGTGTGTGTGTGTGTGTGTGTGCATATTTGCCTGGAAAATTCTGGAAGGCAGTTCAGTTTGCATTTGGCACCAGGAGACCAAAGCACCATCCAGCCATCATCATTTCTTGGGTTCTAAGATGAAACAAAGCTAGTATTCTGGAGTAGGAGAAATGACCATTTTGTTCTGCTCTTAAAAATTATGTCAAAAATGTTTTACTTCTCAATTAAGTTCTGAGGTTCAGTCAGTTCTATTGTGATTTACTTCAAAGCTTTGGAAAATTTAAAGAAATGAAAACAAACATGCAGGTAAAAAAGAAAACAGGAAAAACAGAAGCACTTATTATACAGGGAGAGTTCTGGATGCCTTGGGACTTAGCTTTGTTGACAGGAAACTTTCCCTTACAACATGTCTGTGTTGAGTTGTAAGAGACCTCTATTCCTGTACTCAAATTCCAAATGGTTTTCTTCTCCTTTCCCCATCACATTTTTGCACTGCACTTAAAACCTGTCCTCTTAACAACTGCTGCTCAATATGTTTCTTAGGAATGAAAGCCAAACTCTGTAACAATGAAGAGATTGTGAGGCCGAATGAGTCTATACGTTTGAAGGCATTAAAAGAGGCAATTATTTTAGTGTAGTTTTTTTTTTCTCTTTGGAGGGAGGCATACCCAGCTCCCAAATAAACACTGGAGTCTTATGCTTACTTATAAATGCCTGGCCTTAGTTTGGCTTATTTCTTGCTAGCTTTTCTCAACTTAAATTATCCATTCTATCTTTTGCCTCTGGGATTTTACCTTTCTCTTATTCTATACACCTTTCTTTACTTCTTACTCCACTGCTGATTGTGAAGCTGGGTGGCTGGCTCCTTATGTCCTCCTTTTCTCACTCACTGATCTTCTCTTCCCAGATTTCTCCTCCTATTTATTCTCTCTGCCTGCCAGCCTGCCTATTCTTTCTCCTGTCTAGCTACTGGCCCTTCAGCTTGTTATTAGACCAGTGAGGTGTTTTAGACAGGCAAAGTAACACAGCTTCACACAGTTAAACAACTACAACATGAAAGAATGCAACACATCTTTGCATCATTAAACAATTGTTCCACAGCATAAACAAATGTAAAACATCTTCAAGTACTATTCTACAACATTTTAGCAAGAGCAAGAAGTTGTTGGCCAGATAAATTCAATAGGGTCTATACCAGAGGTTCTCAATCTGTAGGTCACAACCCTTTTGGGGGTTGAGAGACCCTTTCACAGGGGTTGCCTAAGACCAACAGAAAACACAGATATTTACATTGCAATTCATAACAGTAGCAAAATTATAGTTATGAAGTAACAACAAAAATAATTAAAATAATTTTATGGTTGGGGGTCACCACAACACAAGAAACTGTATTAAAGGGTTGCAGCATTAGGGAGGTTGAAAACCACTATGTCTAACATTTTAATCCTTGGAAGTCAGGCTTATGTGTGTGTGTGTGTGTGTGTGTGTGTGTGTGTGTGTGTTCACAGAGATAAGGATGGTGTCTCTTCTCTCTTTGATTCCCCCACCCCCACTGCACAGCAGACATAAGTTAACTTCCCATATTCTGTTTCTCATGTAAAAAGCTCCAAATATTGGCCGGGTGTTGGTGGCGCAGGCCTTTAATCCCAGCACTCGGGATTAAAGCAGTGGCAGGCAGATCTCTGTGAGTTCAAGGCCAGCTTGGTCTCCAGATCGAGTGCCAGGATAGGCTCCAAAGCTACAAAGAGAAATCCTGTCTTGAAAAACCAAAAAAAAAAAAAAAAAACTCCAAATATTTAGGGTATGTGTATGTGTGCACATGTGTGTATGTGCCTATATATTTATAAATTATGTGATAACTATAAAGATAATTTTATTAACATAATTTTGTAGATGATCTGAAAAGTGGTTGGAATTAAATATTAAATTAAATATTTCATGAGCACATCAGTCTAAAAGACTTCAAATATACTTTAGCATAAGCTATTAAATAATGAAATATACAGTAATGAGGCATAAGCATCATTTTTTTATCTTTCTACACATACTCTTTCCTTTTACTATGTCTCTCTAAAATGTTTCTTTTAGGTTATTGAGTCCATTGAATCTGTTCTTACTCTAGTATAACCGATAGCTTATATTTTGAGCATCTGCCAGAGTCTATACTCCATGTTTTAAGGTAAGGCTCAGGGAAGAGAGCCCCACAGGCTGCATTTTCAGGAACCAGGCAAGTTTGCCTGCCCCTTTTCCATCCCCAAGACAAATTAAGAATGCGAAACCTTTCACTCATAACAAAACAATGATAGTGCAGGTAACAAGACCTCACATTAATCAAGTCTTTCAAAGCTGAGGCCCCATCCTGCAGCCCTTGTCTGGACTGCTGGTAGGTGGCTTTTTTTTTTCAGGCTGTATTTAGGGCCCCCCAGCATTCTTTAGTCCTGCAAGGCATTCTCCTCTGAAATGGTTCACTTTTCAGACAGCCCTTGTGTCGATCAGTAAGACCAGAGAGCCCCCGAAGAAATCTGAACATCTAATGATCGTCCTTTATATTTCCGTACAATAGACAATGACTCCACGCTAATGGCATGGGTCTGCAGAGAGGCAGCCGTGAAAGGAGATGGAGGGTGGAGAAAGAGCGGCTACCATCGCTTGGTGTGCTGTGTGATAGTGATGGAGAAATCCCTGGTTTTTTTTTACAGCCAAACTGCTGCTGCTGGTTGAAAAACTCATTGTCTCTGTTAGGATGAAGAGAAGGCAGGATGAGGTAGGGGAACCATTTCCTCCCCACACGCCAGTGTTAGGTGTTAGTAGAACAGACATTTTGCTCCATTCTAATTCTTCTCCACACTATTAAAGTTATAGAAAACTCATTCATAATCTGAACTTTGCCAGGCTGATTGACTTAAAATTCCATTTGCATCGCATACAAATTTGTTGGACCAAGCTTGCCCTCTGCTGATCAATGAAAATATTACCAAATAGGCTGCAGCAGGTTACTAAACTCAGGACTATACTTGGTACAAGGAGTTTAGAAACTACGAAACCTTGTGCATTGGATTTCATGGAAACATTACAGTTCACTCAAAATTTCAATCTAACTTGTAGTATTAACAACAATACTTTATTATCAGGGGCTGATAAGTAGTTTTTGTCATGAATCAGATAGTGAATAGTTTTTGTTTTCTTGGCCCTTGATGTGTGTTATAATTACTCTGTCATGATAGTGAAAAGATAACCACAGATGACATATGAATGATGTGAATAAATGAATGTTTCTATGGTCCAATAAAGCTGTATTTATAGACACAACCAGCCTGAGTTAGATCTCTAAAGCAGTGAGCTATGTGTAACAGTGTTGAGCTATGAGAAAAATATTAACACCAGAAAAATGTTTCATTTTTAAGAAGCAAAGTTATTCTAGGGGAGGTGATTATAATTTTTGGTTGAAGGCTGCCATCACTTCCGAATATTTTGAGATCATGGTGATGATGGTGGTGGTGATGATGATGATGATGGTTTTGATTTATATCTGCCCTCAGTGACTGTGTGTGTTTCTGTCATTTACAACTGACAAGACAAAGGCTTGGGAAGGTTCGGCAGAGTTAGCCCACCCACCCTCCTTATTCACTGGTACAGCTGCCAATGACTGGGGTTGCTTTGGTAAGACACTGAATGTCATAATGCTTTGAAATTTGAAGGAACGAAGCAAAGATTGTTACTAGTAATTCCTTCAGATGAGGGAAGAGGCATATTCATGATTTCCTTCCCCATGGGATCAGATCTATATGAATAAAATCACAAGCCATTCTTGCTCTGTTATTTCTATCTCCCCATTTACACCACTTGCCATATATAAGCGCTTTGAATCCTTCCAGTATGGTCCCTTACTGGATTCCTAACTTCTATGGATTCTACAGTGAGTGAAAGTACACATAAAATTGCAGATTCAAAGCAAGCATCCACATAAGGAAAAGAAGATACAGCATTTGTCTTTCTGGTTCTGGGTTATCTCACTCATAGGGATTATTTCCAGCTCCATATATTTATCTGCAAATTTCATTTTTGTTAGAAATTAATAAATGTGCATTGAATATATGGTCAAGCAAGTAACTCTGTAATAGGCTACGTTCTTTGTGTGTTTGCTCAAGATGTTATAGCTTGATGATATGGTAGATTTCTAGCTTTTTGAGGAAACTTCATACTGATTTTCATAGTGGCCAAACCAATTTGCTCTCTCCTTATTGATGAATTTACATTAGTACATGCATGCATGCATATATATTCCATATAAGTACAACGTTCTCAGCATGTATGTTACTTGTATATTTTTTGACAGACCATTTGGTATTGAATAACCAGTTGATGTGCTCCTCCCTGGGGAAGACTTTCTCCTGCTCTCAGCATTCCTTAGTTGTCTGTAGACAACTCATATCCCTTAGCTGTCTTAGTTCTTTGTATAGAGTTGAAGCCTCCCAGGTCTCCTCCCTGCCCTCTATCCATGTCCATGTTAGTGTGACTGTTGTTGTCATTGATCATCTCATGTTTAGGCAATCATGTTGAGACTTTATGGGTGTAGCTTCTGGTGTTTCTAGGAGACACAATCTCACAGCAAACTCCTTGATACTCTGTTTCTTAGAATCTTTCTGCCCTTCTTCCACAATTATCCCTTAGCCTTAGCTGCAGGATTTGCATTGTATCAGTTGGGACTGGGCTCCACAACTCTATTGGTTCTTGTTTTCTGTTCTTGTCTATTGCAAAAGAGAAACTGACTTAATGAGGGATGGGGACTACAATTACCTCTGGGCATAAGGACAAATGTTTAGGATGTAGTTACATCTAACAACTCCCAAACATCAGGCTTGAGAAGCCTTCTTTTGAATTGTCGGTTGGGGTTGGCAAAGAGACTCTCCACACATTTTAGGCTGTTGTTACTGGTCTTTGTTGTTGCCAAAGAGATGGAAGTTAAGTCTCTATTGCAGAAGAAACCATACACTTCAGACACAGGGCCAAGAGACCATTGAGTTGGAAATACCTATTAGTCTTCTCTGTGAGAACTAGCTTTTATTGTACCAGAGGGCACCATGCAATCTTTCAAAGGAGAGAAGCAACTGACAGTCCTACCTAGCCATGATGCCTATGAACAACCAGCACAGCATGATAACCCTAAGGGTGCAGTACTGGTGTGCATACCTTGGTGATACCCAACAGCTTTCTAGTTGGACTTAAAACTTGCTCAATAAGAGAGAAATCGTGCCTGGTACTGGAAACATATCGAACTATGTAAGGCTAGAGAACTGACTAGGGCTCTTGAAGGATAAATTGCAGCTTCCACTTTACTGAACTAGCATAACCCCTGAGTGTATCCGTGTTATTTTGATTGTTCAGGGTTGTTTTGGCTATCCTGGGTCTTTTATGTTTATGTTAATTTTAAGGTAGTTTTTTTTTTTCAATTTTGGTGAAGAGTTTTATTTGAATTTTTTATGGGGATTGAGATATAGCTGTAGATTGCTTTGGTAAGGTGGCCATTTTCACAATAACAATCCCATTAACCCAGGATCCTGGGAGGAGGTGTTTCCATCTCCTGGGATGATCTTTACTCCTCCTCCTCCTCCTTCTCTTCCTCCTCCCCTCCTCCTCCTCCTCTTCTTCTTTTTTCTTCTTCTCTCTTTTCATTGTTTTCATTGTACAGGTCTTCCACTCTCTTGGCTAGGTGTTCTCAGAGTTCTCAAGTTTTATTGTTGGTAGAGATGCACATACTCTCAGCACTGTAGCACATTTCTGCATTATATGTGTTGATTCATGAGAAGTCATGACTGTGGTTCTTTGATGTAACATCATGAAAGCATGATATGCTTTCATTATTAGATTACTTTTCGTGAAGGATGCCGTTCTCTGAGGACAGAGCCCGTGATACTATAGACAAATAGATTTTTTTTGAAACTCAGTTCTTTCTACAGCTTATTGCCTAAAAGAGAATTTTACTTATCTTTCAAATTATAAGGAACAATGAAAACTAAAGCAAATCTATTCCATGTTTACTAAAGATTTAAAACAAATTGATTTAGCAGATGTTCATGTATCTAAAATTAACTTAAAGTAGCTAGTGATGAACATTATGTTTAGTAATAGAACAGAAGTTCTGGTCAAAAGGCCTATGTCTTCCAGATTATGAAGAAATTATTTTTAAAGTACTGTGATGCTAGTTTTCTACCAACTTAATACAAGCTAGAGGCATTTTGAGAGTGGGAACCTCAAATGAAAAAATGCCTCCACCATAATTCCTCCACTGTCATGCATTTTCTTGATGGGTAATTGATGGGAGAGGGTCCCACTCATTGTAGGCAGTGCCACCATTGGGATAACAGTTCTGGGGCATATAAGAAAACAAACCGAGCAAGCCATAGGGAGAAAGCCAGTAAGCAAGACTCCTCTGTGGCCTCTGCATCAGTTCTTGCTTCCAGATTCCTGCTTTATTTGAGTTTCTGCCCTGATTTCTCTCAAGGATAGACTATGATGTGGAATTGTAAACTGAAATAAACCCTTTCCTTCCCAAGTTGCTTTTGGTCATGGTGTTTTATCACAGCACTAGAAGCCCTAACTAAGACAAATGCTTTTTCTTAGTACATTTAAATTGTGACAAAATGCTATAATTTGAGTTGCTTATAAATAACAGATTTTTTGATTAAAGTGTACAGACTAGATAACTTAAAAGTCAAAGCAGTTTCAGTTTCAGGACCTTCTACCCACAGTCATCTACACAGTCATCCTTACCACTATCCCCAACACCATTAATTACCATGTCATGCCATCCCTACCATCTTCAGTTAAATTTTAAGGGGACACAAACATTGAAAAAATATAGCAGGCCTTAAGCACTGACCTAGTGCCACCTATTCTGACACCAAGTTTGCAGTCTAGGTCTTTTATAATTATAATAAATACAAAGGGAGAATAATACTTGGCTGGCACAAAAAGGAAAAAAATGATTATTTCTTTGTGGAATTCCAAAGAATGTATATTTGATCCAGATCTTAGAGGTTGGATGGGATTTTAAGTACAAATGAAGCAGGAGAAGGATGGATGGACAGATGTTCTGGTCAGAAGCAGAAGGATGGATGGACAGATGTTCTGGTCAGAAGCAGAAGGATGGATGGACAGAAGCACTAGATAATTGAATACAGAAGATGGAGTGTATAGTGGGGAATGTAAAACTGTTTTGGTTCCACTGTGTACACTTTTGTGGGGCGATTGTGTCAGGAAATTTGTTTGAGTTGTAATTATGGAGTACTTTTAAAGCAGCTAAACAGATTGAATAGATACAGGGTGAATATCCCTTATCTGAAAAGCCCAGGACATGGAGTTTTTGAGCTTTTACATTTTCTCTGTTAGATGGCTTCTAACTAGACACTAATTTCACTTCTCATGATGTTTCATTTTTTTTGCATTTGCAGAGCATGAAAAGATTAATGGCTGGTGTGAAAATTTCTCATTTGAAATTAGGAACTTAATAATAAGGTTTTAAAGAAGGAAGAATAAAGGCTAATAACAGGATGGCTTTTTATAGAGCAAAATTCAGCAGATCTCTCTGAATTTAAGGGGAGTGTTAAAAATTGACTGGACAAAACAAAATGCATTCAATTTTTCAAAATTAAGGAAAGAAAAAGCCACTGAACTCATCTTGGCAGCCCTAGTTTCCTATTCATTCTGTAGTCTACATTGTCATTTCTAGGTAAGATACAAGGGGGTGACCGCAGCATTGGAAATAGCCATTCTTTGGGTTTGTTCTCTGAATGGAAGATGATCTTAAGTCTCAGATAACAGGGGAAGGGGCTCAAGGAGAGGCCACACAGGAGAGAATGGCAACCCATATATAATGTGAAAGCAATCAGAAGAAATAGAGTCCGAACCACAAGAAGTTTTTAGGATTATTGAATATGAAAAATAAATGACCTTTTATGAAGAGTATGCCCTATGAAGTATGCCAAATAAATATATAGGTACAAGAACAGACAAAAATCACATAATTAGTGCTCTCAGTTTTTAGAG
This sequence comes from Cricetulus griseus, assembly GCF_003668045.3. Classification (NCBI taxonomy): domain Eukaryota; kingdom Metazoa; phylum Chordata; class Mammalia; order Rodentia; family Cricetidae; genus Cricetulus; species Cricetulus griseus. The sequence goes on from NW_023276807.1 coordinate 45,546,146, forward strand.
AAATATAAGATATATAAAACAATAAATCATCAATGAAAAGAGGCTAAGGAACAGTGTAGAAAGAATGCCTGAGAGGATTAACATCCTGGGGCAGATAGAGTGTAGTACAATGTGGTCTCTTAGGAAGAAGAGGGAATGGCGGGTGACATACTTGGATAATTGTCTCCTTTCTGTCACTAACCTGTCTGTAATGTTATTATGGAGAATGGGAATGCTATAGGCCATAGGCTGTCCCAAGCCCCTTCAATACATCTTTATATATCAGCATGAAAATCCAGAATACTTACAACAGAAGTAATTGATGTGACACCAGCACTCTTAATTGGCATTTACCTTACGGGATTTATTTCTTGGGATGCACACTCATGGGTTCTTTGAAGGCCCATGGTACAGTTCTCAGACATGAGTGGCATATACAATGTTTCATTCCCAGAATCTTTTCCAGGTGGCACAGCTAGTGCCCTCTGATTGATGAAATCCCTACATCCCAGCTGTTTGCTTTCTTGAAGGTGAGCTGCTCATGGGGCTACAGCCTGGTGAACTTCTAGAACATCCAGTTCTTTCTTGGATCATCCACCATTGCTAGTCTGAGTTATGGGTGTGAATCTGCCCTTTTTGTGCTTGCTCCTCTCACATGTGGGTCCACCTCTAATCTCTGTACTTTTCACACAATAGGGCGCCAACTTCTAGCTCCACTCCTATCCTTAGAAAGCTTCTTTCAGAAGACTCATACCAAGGTGTATAGGTCAAACAGTGGCACAGTTCCTCAACTTTCATGCATTTCAGTCTCTTCCACCATGTAGGCAACAGTGATTGCTTATGGCTTATGGCTCATAAGGTAGTTCCCAGAATCCTTGTATTTGGTCTTTGAAACCCAATCCACTCTAGAACAAAATCCAAATAACAAAATAAAATAAACCAACCCCTTCCATTTGAATATTCTATTATAACATCATTCCTCTGAAGACTAAATGTAGCCTTCCCAATGGTCTTTCTCAGCCATGTGCTCCACATATGTTTCTGAGGTAGGAGATGAAGCAGAAGCCATAGAGGAGTGCTGTTTACTGGCTTGCTCCCCCTTGCTCAGTCTGCTTTTTTATTGCACCCAAGAACATATGCATAGGGGTCGTACCACCCACAATGGTCTGGGCCCTCCCATATCAGTCATTAATTAATAAAATGGCCTACAGGCTTGAACACAGTGGCATCTTCTTGAGGGATTGTCTCAACTGAGAGTATTTCCTCCCAAATGACTCTAGCTGTATCAAGTGCATGTGAAACTAGCCAGGACAAAGGCCTAAAACGAATTGTGGAATATCTACTACTTGCATAATAAAAGGTACTGATTTCCTGTTGGCTCTAACAGAAATCACCGTGCAGTAGTTACTAGTTGGACTTTGATGTCAGATGCCAGAATTCTAATTTTGACTCAATGCCTTCATAAACTGTGACCCACCAGTAAGAAAATTAATTATACTATAAAACAACAATCAAAATGACCTATCTTAAGTATTTTCCTAAAGATTTGAGTATGAAATATTAATATATGTAATCATATAAAAAGATAACAACTTTATATAATCTCTCAAAAGTAAATCCTAAATTATTTTGGGGGGTCAAGATTCTACTGATGACCAAATCAGGTAAAGAAACTTCAAGGAAAATACAAATTGACAGCATAATTAAACACAGATGCAAAAAATTTGTGAGAAGTCCAGTAAATTGAATTGAAAAAATACAGCACTGTGATTAAATGAGGTTTATCTAGATATGCAAGTCTGGTTTCACATTTGAAAATCAATCTACATATATTACCATATCAATCAATAACAAAGAAAAGTTTCAATAGGTATAGAAGGCACTTTTTGAAAATTCAATATCTATTCCTCACAAAAACTCATTGGAAACCAGACAGCTGTGGAATAAGCCTGTAATTCCAGCACTTAGAATATAGCAGTAGACGATTTAGAGTTCAAGGTCAGCCTGAGCTACTTAGTGAGTTCGAGACTGGCTTTGGTCTACCTGAGACCATGACTCAAAACAAAACAAAATAAACCAACCAATCCACCACTACCACCACCACCACCACCAATAGCAAATCTAACAGCCTCTGGAAGGAAAGCAAATTTTCTTGATGGAATAAAGTTCATTTTGATGAACCCATGGTTAACACCTAACTGTAGTGAAAGGCTGACTGCTTTCCTCCTAAGCCAGAAAGACGGCAAGGGCATCGGCATTCAGTTCATCTGTTCAGTGTTGTGCTAAAGGCTCTAACCAGAGCCATAGACAAGAAAAATGAATGAAGGAATGTGAGCAAGTAAGAGAGAAGCAAACTGTATTTTCAGATCAGAGGATACAGAATTCAAGTTTATTTCTACATATGGGACAAGGAGCAACCAGAAATAGAAACTATAAAGTACATTAAAACGACACTGGAACAACTAGGAATGCAGTTAATAACGATGTGAAATGACTATGCCTGGGAGACTACTGCATGTTCCTGAGATAATTTAAAGACAGCCGAAACACTGGAGAAATACTGGGTTTAGACAGGACTGTTTGATATTGTGGTTATGAATTCTCTCCAAGTTGAAATTAACACATTCAAAACCACAAAACCCCACATTTTCCAAAGATCTACAACACTTCTGATATTTATTAAAAAAAAACACAAACGATCAAAATTTCAATGGGACACAATTTGTCACAGAGGAGATAATCACTCACATGGTATGGGAAGCATTAAAGTATAAATGTGAAAGCCAGAGTTGCTGGAAGAGAGTGTAAGAGGAAATTGCACTGATTTTTCTCTTGGGAGAACAGTTTTTAAATACAACACCCAGACTATAACTCCTTAGAGAAAAAGATCACTAGATTGTCCATTATTAGTTTCAAGAATATTTCAAAAAAGCAAATAAAACTGAAGGGAAACAAAACATGTATCTAATTAAGGATTTGTATTTAGAATACAAATGACATCTCAGAAATTAATACAAGGCAAAAAAGCCTAAGAAAAATGGGGGGAAGGTGTTTTACTAAAAAAAAAAAAAAACACAGGAATAATCAACAAACATGTGAAAACCACTCACGATTGTACGTCACTTGGAAAGTACACAGTAATCCACATGATTGTCAGTTTGTCCCACAATGAAAAAAGGTTCAAGAGAAATGACCTTGACAAGAGAGCATTGGTTTCTGAGGTTTCAGTTCTCAGTCTCTTGGTTCATTTGGGCAGAACACTGCAGGGGAATTGACCTGCTGGGGACAGCTGCTGCCCATGATCTCTGCCCTCTCACTAAGCTCTCAAGTACCCTCCCATTCCCAATAGCCCTTTGTGATGCTCAGTTTGATTGTCAGCTTGGCTTGGCACAGTCTGGGACCATCTGAGAAGAGAGTTCCAGAAGGGTCTGTCTAGATCAGGATGGCCTGTGTGTGTGTGCTTCTGAGGAATTTTTCTTTATTGGCTTAATAGCCAAAGACCTACACTGGATGTGACTGCACCATCTCATGGACTAGCCTCTGAGCACTAAAGTGAAGAAAGAAAGCTGAACCTGCAAACATAAATTTATTCATTCCTTTCTGCTCCTCACTGTGGATGTGACAAGGCCAACTGCTTCAAGTTCCCATTGTCTTGGCTCTTCCTGTGACCTGGACTCGTAAACTGAAATAAACCCATTTCCCCCTCTGTTGTGTTTGTCAGGGTATTTTATCACAGAGACAGACATGAAACAATGATACCCATTAAGTCATGAATCTATTTAATAAGTGGACTAGTCCTCGACCAGGTCAGTTGTGTCATGCTTCAATCAAGCAACACAGGTCTTATCTCTGAATATTGATGCTTTGATGATCAACCTTTGACATAAGGGCCTTAAAGAATGTCTGTATATCTATCTATCTATCTATCTATCTATCTATCTATCTATCTATCTATCTATCCATCCATTAGCTATCACCTATTATCTATCAATCATCTATCTATCCATTTATTAGCTATCATCTATCAATCAATCTATCATCTACCTATCTATTTATCTAGCCATTCATTATCTATCATAAATCAATCTCTCTATCCATTATCTATCATCGATCAAGCAAACTATCATCTATCTATCCATGTATCTATAATAGAAACATAAGTAAAATATATGATTTAATATTTTAAAATTTTTATTTTTGATATTATAACATAATTGCAACATTTTGCTCTTCCCTTTCCCCATTTCCAAACCCTCCTATATGTTCCTCCTGCTGTCCTTCAAATTCATAGTCTCTTTTCATTAATTGCTATTAATGTGTATAAGTATATAATATATATTCTAAAAAAGCTGTTGAAGCCTGTATAATATTACTTGTATGAAGAGTGAAACCATACGAAAAGTTTATACTACTAGCTACCCCCTGAGTGAGGAAGGTTTGACCACATCAAAATTTAGAGGGATGTGAACTATTATCCACTATTATAGACGCAAAAGGCTAAGCTCATTTTGGAAAACAGTTTGACATTTTCTTTTTTTTTAATTTAAAAAATTTAAAAGCTTTTCAGATATGAGTACTGTATTTACATAATTTCCTCCCCTCCTCTCCATCCTCTCCAACTCCTCTCATGGCCCACCCCCATTTTCTCTCAAATTCATGACGCTTTTTATTGTCAACTTGGCACTACTTCGAATCACCTGAGAAGACAACCTCTGTGAGGGGATGCCTAGATCAGATTGTAGATAAAATAATCTTTAATTATTATATATGTATAAAACAATCTGTGAAAACTTATTTTATGATGTCACTACCCCACTCTTAGAAAGGATAGAGAAATGGACACACAGGTTTACCAAAGAGCATGTGCACATTCATAGTGATCCCATGTGGGATGCCTAAAACTTGAAACAACCACAATTTCCATTAATCTTGGAAACCACATCACTTGTTGAATGGGTAGAAGATTGAACAGCATTTGTAGGAGTACTGGGCCCTATTCCCACTTTTAAGCAGTAAGTGAAGTTGAAGTCTCCTAGCTGTGGAACCAAATGATCTCCAGTTGTCTCAAGCTTACTTCTTTCTCCTAAAGGGAGGATGGAGCTCACATTTTTTAAGTACAGTTGTCTCATAGTGGGCATATGGAATGTACACACTTCAGAATATAGCAGTACCCTATTCTGGTTAATGCCAGAGCAACACCGGGTGGCTTTAATATTAGGAATATAGGTAAATAGGCAGCTGGCTTCAATGGAAGGTTCCATGTAAGGTCAAAGTGGAAATGAAGGCAGAGAGCCTTATAAAGAGCTCAGGACTTGTAATTGTCACCCCAGTGCTCGCTTGTTCTACCCTTACATTCAGAATTTCTTGAAAATTAGCAGATAAAAAATGAAATGTAAAAGAGAATATACATTTCCTCTTAATGTGCATTTACTTTATAGTGTATCGACTTTCTATTCCCATTCAGCACTTAAGAAAGTGGATTTGGGCTGTCCGATTTCCTGTCTCACAGTTAAGTTTTCCCACCTCTGCAACAAAGGCCCCATTCTCACCTCTAAGAGAGCTACAACGTAGGATTATGTAAATGGCCAGATAAGATAGTTTATCCCAAGCCCCCATCAGTGGCTAGAACATGACGAATCCTCCAGCATTATTTTTGTTTAAGTTCTGAGCAGGGGCCTGGGCCCTGATAAAAACTCCTTTACAGAACACCCCTAAGTCTCAAATCTGTCATTCCCTAGAATTTTTAATAAACTCACAATAAGATCTGTACAATTTGCAAGCTGCTTTATGCGACTTTAAGAACTGTATAATTGCCGGTTGAAAATGATGTAGTTTAGAAACGCAATCACTTTTAGGTTTCTGACGGCTCCAGAGAAGTTACCCCTCCACACAGCTGTTGATGGAAAATAATTTCTTTCAGCTGAGTGAAGTTGCTATGGCGATTCATGTAGCGTTGAGGATTTATGTTACCTACATATTTTTAATCATCTAGCTGAGCGTTCTCCATGCGTCTAAAAGTTTTTCCCCCTTCTCTTTCCTACATGTATTTTAAAATATACATACTGTTACTCTACCTTTCCCTGTCTCCATAATAAATCAGATGATTCCTTTTAGGTATTCATGGGCTTCATTAGTAAACAACAGCTAATTATTAACAGTTTTTTATTGTGTAGCTATCCTACATATCAGTTAACACGATTTTACTGTATTAATACCACATAAGACCTGAAGACCTAAATTCTCAGACTGTCCACTAGGGGGCGGTATTGCACTTCCATTAAATGATTCATTAGCTATAGAAAATATCTCCTTGTGAAAGCTGTATGTCCTAGTCTCCAAAACTCTGTTTAACGTCATGGTTGTATCTTGGCTCCTTTGATGTTGACAATTTCGAATTCACTCAAGGAGGAGAGACTGTTCATCTGTGAACCTTGTTTCCTTTCAGTGTTCTCTTTATCGGTTCTGGATCCCAGCAATAATTTCACATGAAACATTGTATTCCACAGACGTGCCCCTGTTCTGCATCCTTATAGATGCGACTCACTGAAGGATCTTTCTTTGTTACGTAGCCACTCTGCTCATTAGCCTTCATCTCTTCACAGTTAACACGCGTGCGATATTAATGCTTCAGTGCTTTTCCAAGTATTTCCAAGCTCATTTTAAAATAGCCAGTTTGTGTTTAAGCTTTCTAGTGTTTATCCCTCAATAAGAACTTTTAGCAAACATGGACTTCAACTTGGTCTGTCAATTAATGTTACTTTAGCAACATGCACAAACGCAATAATATAGTAAAATGGTGGGAGTACATTAATCGGTCAGAGTTGGTTAGTTTTTGTATCTAGTTTGGCTAGGATAGCTAGGCTTGTTCAAAGCTTAGTAGTCATTGGTAACGTACTTCAGAAATTTCACATTAACTAAAATGATGGTGTGACTGATTTGGAAACACTCCATAAAACGTGAACATACCATAAGCACAGCAATTTAATGTTCTTTATCTCCTTATGATGAGAGGAAGACTTGCATGTAAATGTCGGTTAGTAGCACTACTCATATTCACCAGAGAGGGAGGAACAGACCCCACAGGTTAACCAACAGTGAATAAGGAAAAGGCAACATATCCACATAGGCTAGGGTTACTACTACACAATAAAAGAAGCAGAGGACTGGCACAATGCTACAGCATGGATGATCCACCCCACTAGTATACGCTATGTAGAAGAAGCTAGGCACAGATCGAAAGTAAAAGACAAGTCCAGGGAAGATAAATCAGAGAGACGGGAATTTTGTGGAATATTTGAACTAGGCAAAGATGTGTTACATTTGTTTCTGCAGCAGAACATTACTTTAACTGTGTGAAGGTGTGGTGCTTTTGTTTATGCTGCATTTGTTTAATGATGTAAAGATGTGTGTTTAATTGTGTAAAGATGTGTTGCATCCGTTTCACCTGCCTAAGATACCTGACTGGTCTAATAAAGAGCAGAATGGCCAACAGCTAAGCAGACAAAGGATAGGCAGGGCTAGCAGGAGGAGAACTCTAGGCTCACGATGAGAAAAGGAAGGTGAACTAGAGAAGAGGGAGGTAAGAATGAGGGACATGCCTGGGGCAAGAAGCCAGGCAGATGCCAGATGGCCAGACATAGAGAAACAGTGAAGGTAGGATATACAGAAGACGGAAAGATAAAAGGTAGATAAAGAGAAACAGGTTAATTTAAGTTAAAGGAGCTGGCCAGAAACATGCCTAAGCTAGGGCAAGGATTCAAAACTAATAAGAAATCTCTGTGTCATGATTTGTGAGCTGGTTGTTGTCTCCCTCCCCTCAAAAAAAGCCTGGTATCCAGGAAGGAGATTAATAGTGACCTGGGAGCAGGATTTGTAGTAAGGAATGTCTGCCCATGGCATGATCTTTATTTTATGGAGGGTAGGAAATGTTTTATAGTGGGGTTGGAGAAAGATAACTATATATTGTAAATTACAAAAGGCTAAGCATACAGGTAGGTGCCTATGTGATCTTGTTGACAGTTTAATATGTGTATATGTTACATATATGTGTATATATAGCACATATACCTATTTACATATATGATATGGGATTCTGAACTGAAGATTGTGATCTCAGTGTTACAGTGGATAAGCTGGCCTGGATGGAAGATAGAGGATGAGGAGAGAAGATACTGCAGGTGAAGCCTGAGGAACTTCAGTTCTAATGGAGGAGTGGCTGCAGAGTGACCTACACAAAGATCATGGTGATGTGGTATTAAAGCAGGGAGCTGCTCCCATGAAGGACGATGTAAAATGTTGCACTCTTTGAGAATAAGAACTGGAAATCACCACTGTGTCCCACAGCAGTGTTGCCCCAACAGAGAGGTTTGTTTAGTCAAGAGGTAAGAACAGGTATTCTGCTTTAACAAGTGAGGCAGAATACCACATCTCAGAGATCTTTGTTAATTAAAAAAGGGATAGTAGTAGTTTGTAGTGGACGAATTAATTAGTTGACGTTCTTAGTCAAAATGTTCCATTTCTTGAATTACATTGCCTGGTTAATATCACCTGTCCATTAAAAAAAGCCCAAGAAAATGAAAGGTAAACACGTTAAAGATGAATAGTGTGAAAGCCTGTGGTACCTCATGGAGAAGGCATGAGGATTGCCTGAAAGATGCCTTGTCCGGCAGAACTCTCTGTGAGCTTTGTTTCTCCTTTTTATTTCAGCTCTAATGCAGTTATTCATCAGCTGTTTGTTTTTTGGATTGCACTTTGTTTAAATCTTGCCTTTTTCACACTTACAAATACTTGGATTTATTAAAAAAAGTAATTATCAGTAAAATCCCTGATTGCCCCCTAATAGAAAGCCACAGACTATGGAGGTGTAGTCTGGAAATGGGGAAGAAGAATTTAGGTTGTAATGCCAAATAGACCTGACTTCAAGTAGCCTCAATATCCATATCTGTAAACATGGTTGCCATAGTAACATCATCAATTTTTCACAAGGACCAATTTATATGACATAAACAAAGTACTTAGTTGTCTATCCCACAGTGAGTGTCCAAATAAAATTTAGTCACTAGATAAATTGTTTCACCTCTTGAAAATAATGTCATTTCAAAAGAGCTTTGTGTGTCTAAGTACAGCTTTCCAAGTTTGGAACTAATGCCAGTATCGGGTTGGAAGGATGAAGTTGACAGTATGTTTATCTGCAATATTCATTTGCCTGCTAGATCAAAAAATCAACAACAATCTTCTTAGTGTCAATCATCTGCCTTTGCTTCTGCCTTGCATTAGCAGGGACTCTGCTGTCCTCTCTGCTTGAGGACACGAACTTAGCTGCCAGCATCTAGTTGCTGCAGAGGAATTATGGTCTTTGACCACATCCCTTAAATAATATAAGGTTTAACTTAATTTGCAAAAGAAGACTCAAGACTCTGAGAATGGGAGTAAAATATGGGACAATGCCTGTAGCGTCTTTAGCCCAACCTCACATACAAAGTCAGCTCCTGGTGTTTCGTAAGTCAAAGATATGATGTTCCTTTGTTTATGATAGGGCCCCATTCTGACAAATCATACTAAATTAAAAATATCCTAAGTAAAATGGATTCAATACATCTCCACTCCTGATCCCCACAACTTAGCAGTCATTTCTAGAGTAGGTTGCTTATTCCCTTTGTCACAAGGGTGACTGGAGCTTCTGCTATGCAGCCACACACCCCCAGGAGAGAGGAACTTGGGAAATATCAAGCTTGAGAATTCAAAACCCGATTTCTGTTGAATACATGTTGCCTTTGCACCAACAGAACATGAACAAATAAGTTGTTGGCTACAATATATACACTTAGATGCACACATTATTTAAGGTTTTTCTTATTAAGATCTATTAGCCACTAGCACCAAATGCAAAGAAAAATTTGTTAGAGCTCAGAAAGGGAAGACAATGTTCTTTCTTAGCTGCCATCCAAAGAGAAAATGTGAGGGACAGTAAACATGAAAATAGTATACTTCCATCGTGGAGGGGATGGAACATTTCTGAGTTTGCTAAAATGTGCTTTATCTGGGACAAAGGAAGGATTTCTCTTTATAAGTAGTTGCTAGCCTTATTCTGGTACCCCTGAGATTTTAATAGCTAGACTATAGACAGGGCGGAGGGAAAACCCCTGGCTTAGGAAAGTTGGGGAAACTGAGTGTGAAAAAAGTGGTGGATAATAAATATACAGATGAAAAGGTTTCAGGAAAGGCCAAAGAAGTGTGGAGTAGGAATTAAAGGATGTAGTGTGGAGAAATTACTGCATCAGAGAGAAATTCAGACACCACGTGACAAGGCTGAAGTCCCTGGTCCTTTTCACATACTAAATTCTTGTTCTCAGTAATGTTTCTACTTCGTTATGGCTTTTAGAGATAATAGAGGCTACACGTGACTTAGCTTCATGAGATCTGAAAATTCTCATAGTAGCCTTCCGGGGAATGAGTCACTTTGCCTTTTACATGGAGGCAACCCCAATCTGTCTTACTACACAAATTTTCATACCCACTTAACTGTTTTTCAATGGACTTTGCATCATTGGGATGCAAAGAACTGCTCATGAGTTTGTGGTACCACTTTCTAATTTACATCTTTTTGCTTCTTAGAGCACTCTTCCCAGAATTACCATATAGAGTAGCTCAGAAACATGCTTTACAAAACGGTGAATTAGAAAAACGTTCATCAAATGCTTGCTTGCATAGTCCTTTGTAGAATTTTTAATGGCAGAAGTCTGTGAGCTCCAGGCCAAACCCATGATCAAAGAACCATTATCTCCAACGTTACTTCTAATAACCCTCATCAGGATGGCCCCCAGCCCCGGCTGTGTCTGTTCAACTTCAGTCATCCTGAACCCATCACCAAGGTTTCAGTAGACGGACTTTCCTTACTTACAGTTCCACTGATGAATGCTTTCTCCTATTTTGGTGGCTGCCTTTGGAAGGATAGCTTCGAGCAAGGAACACTCATTAACTCAGCTGCACTTGACGGTTGCACTGAAGTGAGGCAAACTTTTCTTACTGATGGCAAGTCATTTTCAGAACTATGAAAGCTCCAGAGGAGAAAGTGGTTTTTAATGCACACTCCATGCCTGTAGAGTCTGTTCCAGAGCAGCTGCCGACCTTTAAAGATGCTACAGAAAAGTACAACTGAACACCTCAACCCAAAGGCAGAACATTTACATATTTCCCCAACAGATGCCCAGAAGCTCTTGCCAAGTGCCAATTGAAGTGCCATAGTAGTCATAGATAACAGCCCTCTCTGGGGCTGTCATGACACCGGAGAGAAGTGACACTTGTTCTCCACTGTTTCTTCTTGACAGAAAACAATAGTGGGGCATGCGCATGTAGATTCTTCCCCATAGGTGAATGGATGAGTAAATTTGGGCTCTACTGACCTATTTTCCTCTCTCTTGTGCTTTTTACTGAACTAACACAGGAAGCTATGTCCTTTGTGGTGTTGTTAATAAAATATTTTACTTGAAATAATAAAGAGATTTCCATGTTGTTTGCATTTAAATGAGAGTCTTTGTTCTATAGTGTAGGATGGTCAACTGATGAGTAATATTCCAGACACCTGTAGTATATCCAGGTCAACTGCATTGTTGTCCTCCTTTTTGTAAGCTATGAACACGACTGGCTTTATGAAGGTTCATGTATGTATTGTATATACAAAAAGTAAAAGCAGTTCAGGAGGTAGAAAAAATACTAAAATCATATAAAACTGACAATATTCTTCCCCCCAAATTCTACAGTTCTAACTTTAATACTGGATTTTAAATTAACATTTAAAATGCACAGCCAGGTGTTGGTGGTGCACGTCTTTAATCCCAGCACTTGGGAGACAGAGGCAGGTGGATCTCTGTGAGTTCAAGGCCAGCCTGGTCTACAGAACAAGTTCTAGGACAACCTCCAAAGCAATACAGAGAAACCCTGTCTCTAAAAATACCAAACACCCCCAAAACCCAGAATTTAAAATGCACATAGATGATTTCATTGTAATGTTCAGACAACATAGACCATGGAGGGCAGGCACTTTGTTTTAAGAATGGCTATTTAGCACAAGGATTTCTATTAGTACTAATTAGTATTAATTAGTACTATTAGTGCTAATTGTTGGTGATTCCATATCTATCTGTCTGTCTGTCTCCATATTATCTATCTCATCTATCTATCTATCTATCTATCTATCTATCTATCTATCTCTCATCTACCTACCTATCTTTGTACCCTAGGGTTGTACTTGTGAATACTAAGTTTAATTTAAAAAGAATTTTGGATTCAGGCATATAACTCTTTGTGTTTAAATTTCTAGGATGATTTTTTTCAAAGACTTGTACCAGCCTTTGATAATCCCAGTTTTAGGCAACTTCTCATTACAATTTTAGAACTGTAGAGTTTCTCTTTATATTTCTTTGCGCCATGATGACCTCCAGAGAATTCAGTGTAACATATAAAAACCTAAAGTCTTATGGATACAGTGTTGTGATTTTTTCTTTATATTTCATTTCAGTGTCAAATAACTTTCACAGTGGAGAACTTTTTCCTGCCAAAACCAAATTCCTCTCTTAAAAATTTTAACTTATATATCATAGCCCAGAACCAGGTCCTGTCTACCTACCTTGTATGTAGCTATCATTTCCCTTCCCTCTCAGAGTGATGGCGCCTGAAATAAAGGTGTTTGGTTTCACATACAGGGCCAGTTTTTCAACCTGACAAATTTGGAAGATTATTGTATTTGCTGCTGTAGTTCTCCAGCCAAACTTTGAGTCATCTCCTGAAGATTTTGCCACTTTGACTGTAAGGGATGAAGGAGTTCTATAGTGCTCCAGGAGCAGCTAGTAGTGGGAGAACAAATGCCATAGAATAACAATTTCATCCAAGAGTCTCTAGGACAAAAGCAGCAAATTTCAAGATGATTAAATTTCAAAGGATACAGATACCCATTTAGATATAATGGAAACAAAGATGAAAGTGCTCAGGGTTTTTGTTTAATTCCTTAGGATCTAGCTCAGACTTGTTACAGCTAATGTCCAATAATGGGACAATGTTCATTATTAGCCTAAAGCCTTTCCTAAATTTCTCTTTCCAATGCAAATCTAATTTTCACAAACATATTAAACTATTGGAGATGAATTGAATAAACAGGAGGCTATAATTGTTGCACATTAACCTTGGCTTTCGTTTATATAGACAATATATAGAGATCAAACTTTATAAGGGGCGATCATGCTTTTGAAGAACTTACACTCTACCAGAAACATGCAGAATTTACACTGTAATTATTGGAGAAATACTGGTAAACCTAGTCGCAAGTATCAAGCAAAAGGCTGAACAGTGGGAATCAGATGCATGTGGAATTAATGAATGAAAGTGATTGCTGGTATTAAGGTCTAACAATATTCAAACAGAAGGAGGAGTGCAAATAACTCTTTAAGTGACACCGATGAGAAGACATAGCCAGATTCTTATTAAAACATTCCTAGTGGCCTTGAATTTATAATGACTAGTTTTATTGCTTTAAGATTTAGGATTACTGACATTGGATAAAATAGAACAAAACTTTTCAATGTTCCCTGAAAATTGCCTGGAAAGAAGAAAATGCAATAAATTAAGATGTCATATATATGAGTCAAGATGGTAATGGTATTGTCTTACTATTTTACTAAAATTAGAACTGTTCTTTTTGTATTGTTTGATTGTCTTAAAAACAAGCCATGTTGGGGGTTATCAGTTGGTATACAGCCGAAGGTCAAAATGCACACACTTCTTCAATCTATTGGTTACAGATAATACAACAAAGGGGTAGGGTCCCCAGTGAATCTGTTTCCAAGCCTGACCATTGAAAGGTCCCTTCTTGTGCTGACCCTGTGCAGGAATCTGTAGTTGCTGTGAGTTTGTGATGACCATGCTACCTGCATCTTATTGTATTGTCAAAGAATAGCCATGATCCAAAGGGCAGTGATGGCAGATGTATTTGTTGCACATGCTGAGCAAAAAGCACATAAACCATGAAGAGACCTGTGTTAGAGTTAGGTCTATGACCTCCCCATTTTATTCCTTTTGGTTTCTTGGTATTAATTCTTTCACTTTAACAGAGGAATTGTGAAGGTGAATACAAGGTAAAAAGATCATTTCTTTCTTAGGGTATAAGAAAGGGCTAGCTTAGGCCAACAAAATTATGATTCCTTTTTTCCCACTTTTATTATGATCCTGTAATATCTCTTGGGGGCTTGTCACCCATTCAAGAAGGCAGTAGTCAGAACTTCAGTGAGAAAGGATGAGAAGATAAGCAGTGTATACATGGGCATGAGCTCAAATAGCTAAGCTATACTACTCAAGAAAGGTACACAGACAGCAAATAACTGAAACAAAGTGATCTACTCTGGTTTGCCTCAATAGTTGGTTGCCTGCTGTTTTGTTTGTTCATTCAAATCTTATTGAGTGCCTGATATATATATATATATATATATATATATATATATATCAGACATCTTAGGATGGATTAAGGCATTCAAGGATCTCTTTAGTTTATACCGTTGACCTTTTAGTAGGATGAGAGAGACCCAAGTAAATGAACAGTTGACTGACATGGTATTATATCTTGAACAGAATTTTGATGAAAAGAAGATGTGCTGTGATAGTGAATGAAGGGAGGTTGAGTTCAATGGCACTGGATCCTTAGGAAGTCTCGATTGTGTAGTGAATACTGATTTGATGTCTGTAGGATGCTGGGAATGGCAGCAGTGCTCACTCTCTCTTTCATTGAGGCCCCTTTCCTGGCTTCCTGGCTAGCTCCAGTTTTTGTGATATTATAGCATCTTCTTGTCAAGACTGATGTGTCAGGTGAGATCACAGATGATACACCAAAACTCTTCATGAACATCCATTCAAAAAAATCCATTCCATACCTTTATAGCGGGAAAGGGTCAATGAGCAACACACACATGCACATGCCCCCCCCCCACTTCTGGAGTTTCACTACTGTGAAATAGCTAGGTAAGTCTATTCATCGTTTTCATTCTTTAATGTATTTCAGCAGACTAAGGAATATTGGCTGAGGATACAGAAACATACGTCTTATGAGAAAAATGGGTCGGCTTACCATCTCCTCCTTTGAGATGGGCATTCCACCAAACACATTCATAGCAATAAAATTATTCCCCAACTTACAGTGATTAATGAGGAAATGGTGTCTCTTCACTGCTGCTAAATTCTACAGATGACAGAACAAATAGGGAAGAAGAAATGAAAATCGCTCTTAGTTTCTTCCTGACCCATGCAGAAATTAGAGTAATGTGTCACTATGTGTTGTCTTGACTTAGCTTATCAAGGACAACAGGTTCATGTAATTTTTTTCAACCCCAGGTAGAAAAAGTCTAGTGCCACCATCATACTGAAAACTGCATATAAACAAACTAATAGCACCCAAAATGTTGAGGCATTTGCTATCAACCTTGGGAGTACATGAAATTTATTTTTAAATAGTTATTCAGTAATTGGAACTCATGGTTTTTGTCATGGCAATGAAATTAACACCATGGTTTATAATTCATTTGGAAACTGCTTTGATCATTTACTTGTAAGAGAACACGTGGTTTCAAGTCACAAAAAAATAAATGTGATGAGAACTATACAATATCAAATGCAGTAAGTAAAACAGGCAAAGATGAAACATGACCAGAAAATATCACTCAAATCCTGTGTGGTTTCCTTTCAATTTAAGCAAAGTAAGCTAAGGACTATTGTGAATTTCTCTCTAATCAATTTTCTCTAAAGAACTGGGGTGGTATGCATGGTTATATCTTAGGTAGAACACTCTGAACCTTGGAGAAAAGATCCATTTTGGAAATGACTGTGTGAACAGGTACTCTCAGAGACTGATGGTGAGGTTATGTAGCCTGTAGACACAGAAGGTTGGAGCCAGACAACAAAAAGCACCAATTGGTAAGGGCCAGGCAGAAGTGACCTAACTAGGGCAAAGATTAAAAAAAAATAATTCCAGCAGGGATCTTTTACTTGAGGCAATGATGTCATCTTTGTAGATATAGAGTGTATACATATGTGTTTGGTAGTGTGGGTAATGCCATTTTCTAACTTATGTGATCAAATTTAGCTTATCTAGAACAACAGATGCATGTAAATTTTGTTCATGATATCTTTATCTCCTATCTAATATCTCTATAATGAGCAAGCAATGAGCCTCTGACCCGTGGACATAACTACAAACATTGTGTCTCAGCTTCTACATTGTTGTTTTGCTATTCCTTGTACTGTGGTAGCTGTATTGAGAAGAGCTGATCATGCCCAAGGACAAAGTTGTTGCTGCACAAGTTGTAAATTAATCAAAACGAGGTTCTGCAAAATTAAGTTCACAAACCATTGGCAGTAAGCATGAATCTCGACTGTTTTATTTTCCTAGGGGTGCTGGATCTCTCACACTCAAGGACAATGATTAGCTCTTGAGGATAGTTAGAAGCAGAGGAGCAAAAATTCTCCCTTACTGACATCCTCAGGAGAGTAGATGCTGAATTTCCATTGCCATTCAGCTGGATAGAGGCAAGATTTCAAAGAGAAACTTCTGGGCTGCTGAGGGACTGTGGAGCATGTGGGGAATCTTCTGTGGAACAGGAAAACAGGGCTTGTAAAGATTTCTGATATGACAGGGTCAAGGGGAATTGTAAATGAAGGCAAAGAATTAGTTCTGGGCTGTGAAAATCTCATTTCTTCCACTGACACATACAATGCTTGGAAATTAGTATGTTAAACATGAGTTGATAAATGTTTCTTTCATTTCTCACTGTGAAATTATGAGAGAGAAATGTGGCATATTCATTTAAGGCTATTGGGTTCTGCCTTTTAAGATTGAGATGCTCCTAGCTTCTGAACACAGTAACAGGTTTAGGCAAATGACAACTTTCTTTCTCCCCACCTCTCTCCTCTATTTTATAGTTTTAGTGTAATGGAGCCAAACTGGCTTAGTCAGTGCTATCCAAGGGAATGTTTGCAATGGTGGAAATGACTGATGTCTGCTTTGTCCAACATAGCAGCCACTAATCATCTATGATAAATGATCACTATGAAATATGATTTGGGTGGCTAGGAAATAAAATTTTAATTTCATTTAATTTGAGTCAGTTTAAACTTAAGTAGCCCCATGTGGCTAGGCTTTTTGTTTGTTTGATTTTTGCGTTGACAGAAGGACCCAGAGGAAGGAATAAAATGATAGGCAAAGTGGCTATGTCCACTTAGATGTTAGAATTAGAATTATTAAATGTTACATAATGGCATTGCTTCCCTGAAACGAATTTCCTTTACCTTTTGCTTTTTTATAGCAAGGAAAGAGCAGATCTTCTCGGCTAAGATAAACAGTTGAGTGGATATGCTTTCAGGAACAGTTTGACTTTTCTGGTTGATGTAGGAAATTGATGTCTGAGTCTTGTGAAGGGAAGTAAGTACCTGCTGGAGATGATTTATCATTGCACTCTGTAGTAATTGAACATGAGTTGTTGGAAATGTGCAATATTCCAATTTTGTTCAGGGTTAGACTTGCTCATTTTAACAGACCTGGCAAACTGTCAAGGTGTTAGGCAAGGAGCACTGGGGAAGGGCTCAAGTGTGGGGCACTTCTTACATTACAGTTACATTTCTAATAGGGCCAAACAATTCAGTATTTTCATTATTTTGTATATACCACACATGGTAGTCAATGCCCTCCCTTAATCTATTAAACGTTCCTATATTTTTCATACTCTGTAAATTTGTGCAGTGTCAAAATGCTTAAAGTGAGTTTCTACTCCCGTGGACTTCTTTAATTATGTAGAAAGCATTCTTTTCATAACTAGTCACAGTATGACAGCATTATCTAGGGGTTAATGATTTTATTGCATAAGCTGCAAAAGTGGTATTTATGTAAGAATTGTGGCAAAATGTTAATCACAGGCAATGTGGTGGCTTATAATTTGGGCTCTCATCCTCATCTTTATTGTCCACAGTGTTCCTGCTGCCTGCAAATCAGACTGTGGGTGATGTGTAAGGGCACTAGTGCAGTTACCCTGAGCTGATCATGCCTATCTTGTCCCAGTTCCATGAGCAATGGTATCATGTTGGGAGTTTGAAATTGGCCTCATTGAGAGAATTCACAGCAAGAAATTGTCAAATACTATCAATAAGGGTATCGTGATTTGGGGAGAGTTAGTTATTAAACATTTACCAGTACACTATGGGCATGAAGATGATGACTAGCTTGATGCAAACAGTGGAAAGAAGTGAGGACAGAAAATTGTGGAAATTCTTTCCTTTCTAATCCCATCTCCTCATTTCTACTGACAATTTTCCATACACTATTCACAGGGGAATAATTAATAATTCAAAGTGTCACACTTACTAGCACAGCTTTTGTAAAGCTCAGATAATTATTTATAAACCTCTTACATACATAACTACCCATATGGAGAGTTGAAAGGGATCAGAAATGAAGTTGAATGATTTCAAAGCCGTAGATAAGCTTTGTTAGTAACTCACCTTATTGCACATCCTCGAGTAATTGCAACATTGGACAAATCCTTTCACATTCATGAAGAATATTGCATGAGTAAGTCAAACATGACTTCGCCATAGAATGATACCCTTGGGAAGTTATGGTGTGTTTGCTAACCTGTAGAAACCAATATACCACTTTTGTGGTCCAAAAAGTTGGAGGATGTTCATCATGGGATATCCAGGGCTGACTAATCCTTTCTGAGTACCAGGAATACCTCCATAACTCACCCCAACACTGTAACTTGCATCTTTGGATACTGTGCACATCAACCATCATATCTGATCTCTCTTTCAGACTCAAGAAATGAAATGTGTTTGAAGCTGGGAAAGTACAAGCTCTAGAATGAAAAAAATATGAATATCTATGAAAAATTTCATGCCCTTTCTTCCATTTACCCCTTGTCACCTTCCCTCTGCAAATACTTTGCTAAGGTAAAAGGTCTAGTCAACTTGGATATATGATACACATAAAATGTCAGCTGAAAAAACTAGCCACTTATAACATTACTTTTAGAAATGTTTTCAGAAAACAGAAGTGAAGTGCACTGAGGATATCTAATAAGGGCAAGTTGTTAAAGCAATGGCTTTTTACCAAAGGGATTGGCTCTTTTTTCTTTCCTGTTTTCATTTGGAACTTTGTGCCATTTGTTCACTGCTTCTAAGGCTCCTTCTAATTTTGCACAACTATGTCAAAACCTGAATTCTTCAGAACATCTGGAGGTGGGATTCAAGAGTGACTCACCTTATATGGATACAATTCATAAAAACCCATTCCTATGCCATCCTCAGAGAATGTATCTTCCCAACACATTTCAACCATGCTGTTACAAATCCTACAACTGTGAACAAGGAGTCAGTGATTTGGGGTCAGAAGAATATTTTCATGGAGACGCACTGCCAAGTTTTGAAAGTGGTTGCTTGATTAGAAAGACTAGCATTTTGGCAGCACTTAAACAAAAATCTGTCTGGGAAGGTTTACTCCTTATAGCAAAAAACAACCCTGATCAAGTGGAGATCAGCATACCATAAAATGATAATCCTGTAATTCCGTTGTTCTCATGTGACTTAGCAGGTTAGATAAATAAAAGAGTTCATTTTCCCATTTTCAAGTGGAAGTTCACACATTTCAGAAAGAAATCTACCTTTTGGGGAATATGGCAAGAAAAACAGGTTTGCTTCAAGTAAAACGTCAGACAGTAATACATTATCCTGCATCACTTTCCCTTCTGAGTGTGGCCAAGGGACTAAAGGAAAGACAGAAAGGAAATACAACATCAAACCTTTGGCCGCTTATGAGACCTAAACGAAATGATGCTGCACATAGCAAACTCACAGCAGATGCTCATAGAACAGGTTCTGGCATTCCACTGGATTCTAGACAGGCTCACCCAGAAAGCACTGAAGTAAGTGTGAATTGTTCACACAACCACAGTTCATATCCCAGTGTTCACATGGCAGCCATGCTTTGCACTGACTTTACCAAGGTAAGTTTAAAATTCCATTAGGCACATTTTCTTTCTTCTTCTTCTTCTTTTTTTTTTTTTTCGAGACAGGGTTTCTCTGTGTAGCTTTGGAGCCTATCCTGGCACTCGATCTGGAGACCAGGTTGGACTCGAACTCACAGAGTTCCTCTACTTCTGCCTCCCAATTGCTGGGATTAAAGGCGTGTGCCACCAATGCATGGCCCATTAGGCACATTTTCCACACACAAAATCAAGACACTCTTGATATTTCTTTTATAGACGTGTGGCTGCCATTATCATTTATTCTCAGTGTTACTTCTAAGTCACATGGCAATTTTGTTTATTCATTTCTCTATCTGTTGCCATCATTCCAACCCAGATGCCCTATATCTCTTGTTGGGAATGCTATAATGGTGTTCCTCTTTCCCATCTTAATTTTTTTTTATTTCCTACTCTATCACACAGAAACTTAAGTGATCAAAGAAAAAGATTAAACAACCACTTATAACCCTTAGCGTATCTCTTTCACTCTTGGAGTGAGACCTAAATTTTGCTTGAGTCAGGGGTTTAATTGGCTTCAGCTTCTGTGGGTTCTTTGATATATTAACGCCCCCCCCCCTGCCTGGAATATCCAGACACTGTGAACTATTCTTGATATGGGTGGCTCACTGTCATTCTTTATGCATCTTCACGATTGCTCTGCAGACAGGCATTGCTTCCTCCTTTACGTTAGCTTCCCACAAATAGCAATTGAATCAATATGTTTATTGTCTTCCCCACAATATAAATAAGGCTGTCTTCAAAATTTTATTGGTTTCTTATTTGTGTCTTCCCCAAGCCTTGTTAATAATATAAGCTTCACTGAAGTAGGTACATATGGCTATCATATTACTCATCAAGGTCCAGAAATCATTTGTGGAATGTAATTTTTGATTCACTGAGACCTTAATTTGTTATAGACACTTTTGCAGGGACTTTACATGCAAATCACTAATTTCTCATTGTATATGATTACATATGTTTAATCACATAGGAATTTAATTAATATGGCCAAAGTCATGCAGTTCAAATGGTAAACCATTGGGGCATATCTGTGGAGTCATTTTCAAATCATGATTAAAAATCATCAGATATGTGAATATTTAGTGCATATATCTAGAAAATGTAAAAAGTGTTAATTAGCAATGTTATTATTCATATTGGAATATTTTATTATACTATTAACTTGTTTTGACAGGATATTTGTAAAAAATATGTGAGGGCCTGGGAAAAATGGGGTTTCATGGTAGAGCACATGCCCAGCATAACTGAGGCCCTGGCTTCAATCCGTAGAACAAAAACCAAAAGTGTTTGAGAGTTGAGTGTGTTGCTGAGTCAGCTGTGAAAGCACTTTGGAGTATGCTGTATCTACAGATATTCTATGCAGCCATGCCAAGAGTCCAATCAGCTGATGTGCCCCAGGCCATCTCAAACACTCCTGTGGATTGCAAATCTTCATTTTAAATTGGAGAACCCAATGCTAATCAGTGTTGCACAAATCTTACTTATGATCGGTGTTATACTTCTATGGAAGCTATAAAGTCTTTCTCAGTGGTTGGGAGCCATTCAACACATTATCTAAGTTTTACTGCTTTTAAATTGAATTTTGAATAAGTGTAGTGGCTGAGCAGCTGAGAGGAAACTCCTGGACAATTTCTCATTGAATTTCTCCAACAACCTTTGTTGGTTTTTACTTACAATTGAATCTGACCTTTGATAATTGTTTAAATTAATAGAAGGGGATGGATATTCATGTGTGTGTGTGTGTGTGTGTGTGTGTGTGTGTGTGTGTGTGTGTGTGTGTGTGTGTGTGTGTGTGTAGAGGCATAGTATGTGTGTGGAAGTTAGAGGAAGACTTTTAAGAGTTAGTTTTCTCCTTCCAGTGTGTGGGCCTCAGATATAGATATGATTGCTTCAGTCTTGGTGACAGGTTCCTTTACTTGCTGAGCCATCTTTTTGGCCTTGTATATGCTTCTAAACTTATTTATTTCTTTATTTATCTTTTGTTTTTAAACCCCAATCAAAGTTTACCCTCCCTCCTCTCCTCCCAGTTCCTCTTTCTTCCTCTTCTCCTTACCCTATCCATGCCTCCTTCCTTGTTACTCTTCAGATATAGGCAGGCCTCCCATGGATATCAGCTAACCATGGTATAGCTAGTTGCAGTGAAACTAGGTACCTCCTCTTCTATTGAGGCTGTATAAGGAAATCCATTAGGGGGAATGCTGACCAAAAGCAGGCAACAGAGTCAGAGACAGTCCCTGCTCAGACAGACCAAGTTACACATCTGTAACACATGCAAAATGCCTAGGTCAGTGCCATGCAGGCTCCCTGGTTGTTTGTTCAGTCTCTGTTAGCCCCTATGAGCCCAGGTTAGTTGGTTCTGTGGGTTTTCTTGTGGTGCCCTTGACACCCCTGGGTCCTACAGTCATTCCTCTCCCTCTTCTGCAGGATTCCCTGAGCTCTGCCTAATGTTTGGCTGTGGGTTTCTGCATATCCTTCTGATTTTTAAGTTGCTCAACTAGTTTAGACAAACAACACCTGGCTCCTCAAGCCTAGTTAATGTGAAGCAAAGTGTTTGAGGAAATAATTTATCCAAAGTAGGTTTCTTATGGTCTTGTCTCAAAGTTAGAATGCAGATTAAAATAATGATGTGTATGAAATTCTTGTGCATTGCCAAAGAGAAATAGAGATTTAGCATCCATTTTCTTAAATAATTGGAACCTGAGAGTTTTAGACTCTGGACTTTTTAGAATATTTGTATATACATAATGAGATATCTTGATTAAGGGACACAAGTACAAGCAAAGATTCACCTATGTGATTCTATGAAGCCATAGGTAAGGTACAAACTGAAGCTTACCTAACACAACATTTTTAGTCTGCCTGTGGTTTGACTTTGACATGTTATGTGTTACAAACATTTTGAGGGCTTTGTTTGAAATTTGAGATTCCCTAGAGCTCTAATGGAAATGGATTCCTTCAGAATGAGAATGGCTGAAGCCTCTGCATTTTGAGAAAACATAATACACAATATACAGGATGATATAGAAGCATAGAAATCTATGAAGACTACATGTAGAGACAAAGTGTTTCATTGTTATAAGTCTCTATGGAACTGGTGATGCTGTTTCGTCTCCTAGATGAAGAAAGAACCTACAAACAAATTTAGAAACTCCTCTGGATTTTTTCTTTTGTTTTCCATGCAGTATGGTCTTGGCCAAATGGCCTTCATGTATTAAATTCTTCACTGATGAACATGACATGATTGCTCTAACTTTACTCAGTGCTGTCTGATTAACGAGTATGGGATGCTCACAGATGCCCACTTTCTTGCATTGTTTTTCATGCTTTCCAATCACAAGAAGGAACACAGTAGTTTTTTAAGGTAAAACTTTCATATGTTTCCTGGAGTTCATACCTCACTGTAAACTTTTTTCCATACTAAGTCGTATCCTTTATAAGAATGCTGACCATGGACCATCCAAATGACTCAGTGGATATAGGTGCCTGCCACAAAATATTATGGCATGACCTTAATCCATAGGATGCACATGGTAGAAGTAGAGAACTGATTCTTGTAAGTTGTCCTCTGACATTTACATGTATGCTATGGCACATGTGTTCCTCCCCACTGTACACAAAATAATAAAAAGATTGAGAATGTTGATCATCATATGGGCATAAATTGTGAGAGGGGAACTATTTTTTGAACTATTTGCAAACTTTCCTCTTTCACTGGCATGTTCTTTTCTCTAGTCAAACACCCCACTCAGTCTCATTTGAGTCAGAAGTAAGGCAAGAAGGAGAAAAATAGATGAAAATGTGCCTTTCTAGGTTTATGTTCCAAAGGCTACATCCTGTACAGAGTTTAGAATGGGTAGATCTGAGGGAAATATCAAAAACCAGAAAATAGCCTCTGGGAGAAATATCAGGTGGGAGAGTCCTTGAAAGGGCACATTAATGAAGAAAGACAGACAAGGTGGAAAAGGATCTTAGGTTTGAGGAGGAGAGATGGTTATACAATGAACTTTAAATGTTCCAGACAAAGGGTGCTTGGGTATCCCTTTCTCTCTCTATTTTTATTGGGGGGTCACATGACACAAGAAAAAAAAGACTTCTGTGTTAAATAAACATAAAGGAACAACAAGGCAGTCATACACACTGAGAGAAATGTCAGCTCGAGGCTTCATAAACAAGGGGAGAAGATTGTACAAAGAAACCTCCATGAAGCACGGTATGGATGGGGCTTGAATATCTGACCCCAAACCTGCCATCTCCTCCCACTTAGATGAACCATTGAAGTAGGGAGACAGAGGGATGATTTTATTATGGCCCCTATCACTCATAGAGTTTTGCTTTATAATTTTCAGTTTCATGAAGATCCCAGCATCACCATCTCTCAAGGATCCATCAGTTTAGATTCTCTTCTACTAGAATGTGACACAAAATGGGGCTGCATTTGACAGCATTGTCTCTTTTATTTTGAGGGAACATTTATTTGAACTATCTCAGGTTGGCAGGTACTAGGCAAAATGTTATCTAAATATTATATTGTCAATGTTGTCAGTGCTGGTATCATTTAAGCAACTCTTGGGAGCATACTTTTTAGTAATTTATATAACATTCTCCCCATGATTCTAAAAAAGAGTTAATCTATGCTTTTAAAAAATTTTGCTTGTTAAGTGTTTAACAATCTCATGCATAGTTTGAACAATAGCCCATACATAGATCTTTGGGAATACATCTGAATATACTTACAAAACAACAAATTCCAAGTAATGTACATTATGTATAAAATGTTTTATAAAGCATTGTAATGATGTGTCCTCCTGCCTGTACTGTTTGAGAATGGCCACAGCATTGCATGATCACAAACATTGCCATGAAATTAGTAAGGCCACCCATGCAGCCCTCATTATCTTTTGGGTGCTAACATACAGGTTTGATTAGCCAACACACAAAACATTAGCCATGCTAAACAATGCACTTAATAATGAACTCAAAAGGCACACATGCAGAAGAGATGGGAACTTGGTAGTCCTCTCTGGAGGGTTCCACATCCATTAAAGCAACTTTCTAATTCCCCTCTTTCCTATCTGGGATGCATTTTGGTTTCTGAAAATCACTAACAATGCATGAAAAAGCAAATAGCTCTGAGGAAGCCATTTGCATTAACAAGTTGGGTTAATTTTCTATTAGTGGCCATGACAAATGACCATATACTTAATGACATAAAATATCAAAATTTATGACCTCACACTCCCCAGGTTAACATCCAATAGGCTCAGCTACATTCCCTCCTGTTGATGCTAAAACAGAAGGTTCGGGCGGGGGCGTATTTCTTTCCTCAGCTGGGGTGATTTTGGTTTACATATTATGTCTCTTTTGCTGTCTTGCTGTTGGGAGTCATCTTCAGCTTCTAGAGCTTGCCTGTATTTCTCAGCTTAGAGATGTCTGTCTCCAAAGACATTTTTTTCTATGTATATATGAGTGATATAGTCAACTTTAGGAAGTGCTTGAATGTCTAAAATATTGACACCTCATAGTAAAATGTATCTTTAAATTTTTTCTTTCATTTTGAGATTTTCATACAATGAAGTGTGATTATGTCCCCCCATCCCCAACTTTACTATCCAGATCCTTCCGTACTCATCCCTCCTTTGTGCATCTATACGCACCTCCTCTTCCTCATCAAGGCTCAGGGAACATCATGGAAGGATTGAAAAGAATATAGGAGCTAGAGGTGGGAATGATGTGAGATGCTTTCTTCTAGACGTTCATGAACTTACAGCAGCTGTGGGTGTCTGAACATGACCTAGGTGCCTGAACATGAACAAGGTCTGAACGAGACCTTGGTCTCGTGTCTGAACACCAGACCAAGCTAGCCACATTTCCAACATAGATGCGGGAGTTGCTCTGCAGGTCTTCTTAATTAACCTCTCAATAAACTGGACTGTTATTGGTGAGCATAGTTGCTAGGAGAGGGATATTCTGTCGAAAGCCCCACTGGGTAGCCCCATACTCATGCACACCTGGGCAGACCTAGGACTAGGTAGATCATGTAGGAAGGGGGTTATTGGTTGAGTCCTGGTGTTTTCAACCAGGATTCCAAAATCTAGTTAAGAAACAATTATTTTAAGCCACAATTTCTTTGTTGCATAGGAAAGCAAAGAACCATGTTTTTAAACAGTGGAAGGGAAGGCATTTTCTATTATAAATAATTAGCGTGACTAGAACCTAAGCTTATAAAATAATTAGGTAGTAAATGAAAAACTGGTGGTATACCAAGGAGAAGAATTACACAAGAAGATTAAAACCCATACATCAAATAAATTCTTTAGAAAGCAGAGTAGTTCATTTAAGGCTTGAGCTGAGAAGATTAGTGAAGATACTTTAACAAAGATGGAGTGAAATCAAATACTACACTTAGAAAATTTCTGTATGCTTGAAATACTCTGTGACACAAAGACACAGCACTTTCTATAGAATATGTATATGTTATTCTCTCATTTACTTAATTTTTGAGATTATATAAATATAATAACATTTCTCCCTTTCCTCCCTCTGAACTTTCCCATATACCCCCGCCCCCTTGCTCTCCTTGAAGTCTCTGGCCTCTTGTTGTATTAAGTGTTATTACATGCCTATATGTAATTGTGCATATGTATATATGCGTAAATATAGCCTATTCAGTCCATATAATGCTGCTTGTATATATGTTTCCAGGGATGATCATTTGACACCGGAGAACTAATTAGTGTGCTGCTCTCCAGGGAAGACGACCTCTCTCATTCCCTCATTCTCATTCTCATTCCTTAGTTGCCTGTATTTTTTTGTGTATGGTTGAGACCTTGTGGTCTTATTGTCTTGTATATTTGTGTCCTTGTTCAGCTCACATTTGGTAGTCATGCTAGTGAGAATAAAATTTATGGATGAAACTTCCAATGTCACTAGGAGACTCAATCTTACAACAAACTTTCTGATCTTCTGCCTCTTATAATCTTTCTACCCTGTCTTCTGCAATGTTCACTAAGCCTTAGATGGAGGAGTATTTTGTAGCTGTATGCTACTGCTGAAGACACACTTCAGAAACAGAGCCCAGTGACCCTTGAGTTGGAACTCAAGGATCCTGCTAACTAGTTTTCATTGTACCAGAAATCAAGATGTGAGCTTCCCAAGAAGGGAAGCAACCAACAGTTCTACCCAGCAATGAAGCCTAGGAACCACATCAAGGACCAACACACCATGATGACTCTAGGGTGTAGTAGTGGCACACACACCTTGGTGGTAGCCAACAGCTCTCTAATTGGACCTAAGACCCATTTTAAAAGAGGAAAGCCATGTCTGGTACTGGAAAGATAAGTAACTACTCAGTGCTGGTAGTATTAGTTTTCACCCCTCAACAAGGAAACTTCTCTTTGTAAGAGGTGGAGGCCAGTATAGAAAACAAAAACCAATCAAAACACATAGTTGTGATTCCACAGAGTATTTTAACACACACACAAACGCTCACGCTCACGCTCACGCACGCACGCGCGCACACGCACGCACACACACACACACACACACACACACACACACACACACACACACACGCTGTAATACAATTCCATAGGATTTGGGGAATATTCTTTGCATTGCTTAAAAAGAGCAACAAACCAAGTTATCTATTGAAAGTGAAAATGAGGAAGATAGAATGAAATTTGCTTATAGGAGAAATCAGGAAATAAGAAAAGTATAATATGAGCAGCACAAGGAAAAAAATAACATTTCCAAAAGCCTGTTAGTCTTGCTTCATGTAGAATAAATATAAATCCATGATGACCAGTCTTCCTGATTGTGGAGTTTTCTTCATTTGGGTTCATCCATTCCAGGGCAGATGAGAGAGTAGCAACGAGATTAATTTAAATGGTAGTTGGTTTTTCCAGAAAAAGTCAAATGGGCCCGGTGTTGGTGGCTCATGCCTTTAATCCCAGCACTTGGGAGGCAGAGACAGGTGGATCTCTGTGAGTTCAAGGCCAGCCTGGTCTACAGGACGAGACAACTCCCAAAGCAATACAGAGAAACCCTGTCTCAAAAAACCAAAAAAAAAAAAAAAAAGTCAAATAAAAGAGGAATAGGCAAGATTGGTGAATATTATGTTTAGAGTAAGTGATGGTGAAATTTCAATTTTAAAATGAAGAGTAGGATGTAGGGGCATTCAAAATAATGCTCATAATGCATTGGAAAATTAGGTGAAAACTAAGGAAATCTAAAGATTATTTGATGGAGAGAGTGAGAGAGAGAGAGAGTGAGAGAGAGAGGGGGGAGAGAGGGAGAGAGATATTTGTGTTATTAGTCAGGAAATCTTGACATCAAGGTTAGGAAGAAAGTGCTGTTATTGCTGGTACCAGAGTCTGCATTTAGCTCCAGGACTGATTATGAACTCTGAAGAGGCCCACTTGTGTGCTTAACAAACTTTGTGGAAGGAAAAAAGAGTGCTCATTGTGTCATACAGTATTTGAGCTATACAAAATCATTCAAGCTTAGCCCATGATTTTACAAAGTACAGTATGATTTCAGTCATCTTTATTACAATGTGATTTTGATAACTTTGTAATCATTTTTGAGTTTAATGTCATAAATAAATCTATGGCTAATTAAGGTACCTAAGACGTAAAATTGTAAAATTTGAAAATTGTCTTATTTGTCACTGATACATACATGGTTTTATTTGTGTATATGATACGTATATGAGATATAGGAACATATTTGTGTATACTTGATATAATATATATATATTATATATATTATATATATTATATATATATATATATATATTATATATATTATACTTGATATAATATATATATGTATATAAATACATATATATATGTATTTATTTATTTTTCAAATCTTGAAATGCATGGTCACTGTTCAGATATTAGATAGTTGCCAATCTGGAACCAACTCAATTCATTGACCTTTTCAGTCTGGTTTTAGGCAGTACCCTTGGCAATGAAGCAATGCCTTTATGAATATAAAATGATTTATGGGTAAACTGCAATTGTAGCTTTCTTGTTATTTCTCTGACCCTCAGAATCAAATGCAAAATCCAATATCACAGACAACAAATTTTTATAGGTTCAGTACATGACCTGGAATTATTTTCATTGCACTTAAGTAGTTGTGTGATGATCTAGAAAATCATTAGCTTGTTCAGGTCAATGACTTTCCATTATGTCTTGCTTGGTGTTACTGGATTGACTGAAACCTTGAGGATACCTCATTTGCTATAAAGGTGCTGGGTTTTAATGTGTACCAATGACATTTAATATTACTTCAAAATCTTTTCATTTTAATGAAATATGTTTGTGATACTCATGTTGTTCCATCATAGAATGATGCTTAAGACAATATTTGATTTAGTTGTCTTCATGGTCTTGCCAATCACACTTAAAAGACTTAATCTGTTTTTAATCCTACTGAATTGAAGAAAAGCATCAAAGTAGCATACAGCGGGTTGTAAGTGTTATGGGCACTCCCTTACCTAATTCTTAGAACTTTACCATGTAGATTTAGACAGTGTCTCTCCTTAATTGTACTTCCAAATGTAATTCCTTGCTTCGTTGCTTTTAGGACAAATTCTGGACTCCGGATTTAATCCCCTTTCTGGTCCCTATTTCTACTGTCAGGATTACAATTGGCAATGGTGGTCAACATGGCACAGCACTGATACTCATTTATGCCATTGTGTTGTGTTGAGCTAGAATGGCAAGAAGATTTGAAACAGGGAAGCCAAGGAAGGCCAGTTACACAGAATTTAGTGAAGAATTATGAACCACAAGAATATTTCTTCACTTTTCTTTTGAAAAGATACTCAGTTCTAAGGATAGGAAGATCTGTTGAACATTCTTGATGAAAGCTGCCAATGTCTTTGTGATGTGACCTGATGTCTGAATCTGTTCTAATACACCAGAAACATGCTCTATATCACAAGTAAATGAGCAAATATTCTTTTGAAAAAAACAGCCTTGCCAAAAATTCTGTCTGTCTGTCTCCATCTCTATTTTTATATGTTTCAACCTCACAAGTACTGAGATTGCAAGTGTGCACTACCCCATCTGGCAGAAAAAATATATTTACAAAGTGATATTTTTTAGGACATTAGTATTAGTGACCTGCATGGTATAATTTGAGATTTCTCTGGATGTCTGAAAAAGCTTCTCAACTAACTTTTGGTTGTCTGATGTTTTGTCTGTTGGTTTTCTCCATGTAAAGCACTATTCAATGCTAAAATATAAATACCTGTATTCCATCTAATTAATAATTCCAGGCAAATGTCCATAAGCTTTGCAATTGCATATCTTCAGGCATGGTTTAAAAAAATAGCAGTAAGGATAACAATGAAGGAAACTACCAATATTTCCAGTCTACAGTCAAGCTCCTTCATTAACTATAATAGCCACACTATTGCCTCCCTCCCTCCCTCCCTCCCTCCCTCCCTCCCTCCCTCCCTCCCTCCCTCCCTCCCTCCTTCCCTTCTTCCTTTGTTTCCCCCCTGTTTAAATTCCCATTGAGCTAAGTCTTCAGTTGTGAAATTCAGAAAATTTTCCAGAACATCTTTTCCTTTTGATGATTTGTTTAATAGTTTGTTGTACCTTCTCAAGCACCGTAGGCTCATTGAAATGGAGGATCCATATATATTTTTTTCCTAGAAAATTTCTCATAATACAGAAAAATGAATTCTGTTCCCCTATTCCATCACAGGAAAGAGAACACAATTTCCCTAGAATGAAAACAATTGATTTTCTTCAGCTGGATCACTGCTTTCTGTCTGATGTATCTATTGTCTCCTCTAAAAGATTCATTATCTCTGTCTTCATTTTCTGCTGTCATTTGACCTCTAATTCAGTTTTGACCTCATGTGTTCTGTGTTGTTTTGCTTCAACTTATTTAACTCCTTCTGTAGGAGCAGTAGTTTTGTATTTGTGTATATCCCTTTATTCTATTATCTTACCTATTATTAACTTAGGTGTCTTGTTTGATAGATTTCATATTGTCTGTGAGTTTGATGTACAAATGACTCACTATGGAGATTTTATTTTGTCTTGCCCTTTGAGTAGTATTCAATTCCATATTAATTCTTTTTATTATTCAATGTATTTAAAAATTCACAGATTGTTTTATCATTATTCCATTTGATTATAATTTATAAACAAAGGACTGTATAACTTTTGTAATGAGAAAATACTATGGTGGTATATGTAGAATTTTTTCTTTAATTCCCTACAAAATAGGTCTTTTTGATATTCTTGAACATACTTTCACATTTTTTATTTGCTATTAAATACATGTGAATATATTTGGACACAGATATACATGCATGCACACTTGTGACTCTCCTTTTCAAATTTGCTTTTTTCAAAGTTGCTTTTAAAAAGTTGCACCAATTATAATAAATTTCCTCTCAAACTGCTGATCTAACTATGTTTAAAAATACTTGCTTAAGCAGAGTAGTCTGTTTCATGGTTAGGCTAAAATGTATTTAATTTATCAGTCCAGCTACTCTGGAGTATGCAGTGTGGCAGAAACAACAATAGTGACCCTACTTAAATAATGTAGAATTGACTTGGAAGACTCCCCCCTGAAGACTAGCTCCCACAGTATCAGAAACTACTATACAAGCTGTCAAGGAAGAAAAGTTATCAACAATCCCACCCAGCTAAAAAGGTGTTAGCCATGACAATGTCAGTCCTAGCAAGATATTGTCAATGGTGCAAATGTGGTGCTTATATCTTGAGGCTAAAAAACAGCTATCTAATTGGACTTAATTGTTATGGTAGTTTGAATGTATTTGGCCCCCATAAGCTCATAGGTAGTGGCACTATTAGGAGGTGTGGCCTTGTTGGCTAAGTGTGGTCTTATTGGAGGAGACTGGATGACACATGCCTTTAATCCAGTCCTTGATACTTGGACAGCACACCTTTAATCTTGGCCATACCTTCTGGAGGAAGTATGTTTCTGTGGGGGTGGGCTTTGAGGATTCATATACTCAGGATACCACCCAGTCAGTTGATTTCCTGTTGCCTGCAAGATGTGGCAGTCTCAGCTCCAGCACCACCTTTCCTGCATGCCCCCATACTCCCTCCATGATGATAATGGAATGAATCTCTGAAACTGTAAGTAAGCCACTCCAATGAAAGGTTTTTTTTTTTTTGTTTTTTAATATAAGAGTTGCTATGATCATGGTGTCTCTTCAGAGCAACAAAAAACCAAACAAAGACAATTGTTCAAAAGCAGGGAGTTCATGCTTGATACTGTCAACTTATCCAACTATTTATGGCTGAAGATGTGATTAAACCCCAGGGGAAAACATATTGCAGCCATTTTCCTGAATCAACATACCTTATAACTTTTGTTCTAAATACTTACCCTCATAAGCACAGCTCCTGAAAAAAAAAAGATTTAGTTATTTTCTGTATATGAGTTATCTATCTGCATGTATGCCTTAATGCCAGAAGAGGGCATTAGACCCCACTATAGATGGTTGTGAGTCACCATGTAGTTGCTTATAGTTTCAGAGGTTTAGTCCATTATTATCACAGCAAGGTGCATGGCAGTACTTATGATGCTGGAGCAGTGGCTGAGAGCTATATCATGGTTTGTAGGCTGAGAGAGAGAGAGAGAGAGAGAGAGAGAGAGAGAGAGAGAGAGAGAGAGAGAGAGAGAGAGAGAGAGAGATGGAGGTGGAGGGAGAGAGAGGAGAACTGGGTCTGGCTTTTGAAACCTCAAACCCAGTGACACAATTCCTTTAACAAGGCCTCAACTCCTAATCCTTCTCAAGTAGTGTCATGCTCTGATGACTAACCATGTATATATAAAATCAGGGCCATTCCTATTCAAAGTACTGCATTCCACTTCCTGAATCCCATAGGCTTATAGCCATATCAAAATGCAAAAAAATGCATTCAGTACAACTTCAAAAGTCCCCATAGTCTATTTTATATTCTCAACACTATTTACAAGTCCAAAGTTCAAAGTCCTGAGACTCATGACAGCCTCCTAACAGTTACCCCTGTACAATCAAAATAAAAAATCAGGCTGCATACTTGTAGCATACAATGGCACAGAATATACATTACCACTCCAACAGGGAGGAAAGCAAACATATTGAGGATATATTGGACCAAAGACCTAAAACCAGCTTGGAAAATTCCCACTATCTTCTTGTGAGAATCTGAAAGAGAAATCCATGGGAGAATGAACACATATTTACAGTAATGTAGGTTTCTTTAAAAGATGGTCTTTGGCTGAGAAACTACAGTGTAACTACTGATAAGGTGACTAAATTGCAATTAAAAGCACACCGGGACAAAGCTATAGAGACCTGAAGGCTCATTCATGGCCTCATTGGAATTTAAGTGACTAAGTAAAAAACTATTTTTGGAAAACAATGTGAATATAGTGTTAACTTTTATAAAAACAATCTCATTGATGCATATGGAGGAAGAGCAAAAGGAAGTTTACTCGGGGAAGGTGAAATGACCTTTCTTTGGGAAAGCTCGGTAGGAGTTTGTTGATCTCAAATATTAACATGCAGTTCTGTTTATCTTACATCCTCTTCCTACTTAAATGCTTACAGTGGGTAGTTGGGTATGAGAAAGTCATGATCCCTAAGATTTGAAAGCATTTATCTGAATGTGCTGATAACTTTGCGCTTATCTGTGTCTCTCCTTAGCTTCAAAATAAATTATTAGTGAACCGCCGGGGCATCCTAGAGAGTTGGGATCAAAATATTATTCTTACTTTGTAGATTGCTTTAGGCACAGACCAGATAACTGTCTTATCTGAGAATGCTGGTGAGCCAAGGGCAGAATAGGAATTAGAATGTCAAACTCGGGGTGCTTTATCTTGGGTCAAGACAAGGGATTCTCACTAACTCCTGGGCAGACCCTGGCCTGGGGAAGCAGAAGTGAAGGTTAGAGTCAGTAATGGCAGTGTGTGCTGGAGGCTGGCACTGTGAGCCTGTTTATCTGCAGGGTGTCAAGAACTCAAGAGCTCATAAAGCAGCCTCCTGTAATAACAAAAACATTCCATGTTTTTCAATTTCATATGCTTTGAGCTGACAGCCTCATCTCCTCAGTTCACTGCCAAAGGCTAGTGCTGTATAGAGTTCTTCCATGAAAATCTTCACTGAAGACAACCACCTATGAAAACAAAAGCACATTTCTGGTTGCAGTTAAATCTATAACCATTGCTTACTCTAGAAAAGTGCAGGTGTACTGAAAAATTTTTGATTCTCATTATATCCTGTTAAAACCCAGAACCTATACAAAATATCATTGTGTTAAGTCAAAGTCAACAACACAAGAATGACAAGGTAAGGGGATAAATGATGGAGGAAACCTCTAATTCTAGTTATAGTTACAACTTTACACTAAAAGCAGAAGTATTAGGGAATAGGTTTGACTATTGCAACAATTTTCAGATGATAAGGTTTCATAGCAGTTAGAGAAAGTAATAAAGTATTGTTACGATAAATCTTTCCACCAAAGCTGCCCGAGCCCTACCACCGCATGGATGGACAAAATAATACAGAGACATATTAGGTACAAAGCTGCTTGGCCAATGACTAGGATTTTCATCTGTTAGCTCAGTCTCAATTATCATAAATCTATATATTTTATAAGACTTATCTTATAGAGGATGCCTTTTGCTGGCGCCCTCTCTTGCCGGTGGCTCACATTGCGCCACTGGAGGAGCAAGGGGAAAAGGGGACACTTCCTGTTTCCTTTGCTTAAATATGAGTCTCCTTGCTATGTCATTTCCTGCCTGGATCAGGACTTCTCTACTACATTTCCCAGAATCCTCTTTGACTCCTACTCCTGTCTAACCTTCTGTCTCATTGGCCAAACAGAACTTTATTTAACAATCAATAAGATAAACATACACAGAAGTACTTCCTCCATCAAAGTACTCCAAGCATTTTTTGTCAAATTTGACAAATAAATATTGTCAGGTGCAGTAAGGTGGATGGGAACATAACCATCTTACCAATAAGGGACGTGATAGTCTGTATTCTTATTTCCCTCTTAATTTTTGACTAATTCTTTGCATGGTTAGCATTTGATCTTATATTTTTCTTTCTTGAGACACCACTGACACACGTCTTAGTTTCTTTTCTGTTGCTAAGATAAAATGGCTCAACAAAAGCCACTTAAGGGGGAAAGGGCTTCCTCAGCCCAGAGGTCTAGACTACTTTCATCAACACTGGAAAAGGAAGCTGGTGGGAGCTTCAAAGAGGTGAACACATCACATTCACAGTAAAGAGCAGAGAATAGTGAGTTAATGCCTGCATACTAGCACTCTGCTCACGCTCTCCTTTTCATTCCATTCAGGAAATATGCTCATCCACATTTACGGTGAGTTTTCTAACCTCAATAATCCAACTAAGTCAATCCCTTACAGGCCTGCCCACAGGCTAACCTAATACAGATAATTCCACACTGAGACCACCTCCCCCCTTTCCAGGTAATTCTACATTATAGCAAACAGCAATTAAAATGGGCCATCACAACACTAATTTAAAAATTTCAATACCTGTTTTCTTTCTATCTTCATGAATATCATACTTTGTGTATGGATGTCTTGGTATATAACTTTTGCCCTCTGAAGCTGTACGGGTGGATGTTAACCCATTGCTTTTTTTGTTATTTTTAAGTACATATCTCATGTCAGTCTGATTTTTTTTTCAAGAAAACTTTCCTGCTAAGTTAGCAACTAAACCTATGTTTTGTTTCTTCAGCAGTTAATTTATAAATTTTAACAGGATCATCACACAGCCCTGTCCTCATTAACACTGCTGGTTAATCAAATTGTGGACTCAAGCTTTTCTTTGGCACAGAAATACATTGCTTTAACTCAGATTATTTAACTGTTACAGTGGTTTCTTGTTCGAGAATAGAAATGATGCATATCATTTCTGTGGGCAACATGCTTTTCTTCTCTTATCATTTTTTACCGCTCCACATAGTAAAATACGTTATATGCAGCTGTTCAAATTAGTCATAATATTGCTAATCTGCCTTGATCAGTGTTAGTTTTACTCTCTAACTGATCATGAGCAATTCTAAATTCACAAAGATATTAATGTCACTGTCTTATTTAAAGGTAGTTCCTTTTCATTTCTCTTCATCCCCCAGCTAATTTTCCTTTCTTAGCAGTATGTTATCTTATTTTATCTCCCAATCCTTTATCCACAGTTCTATATTTTGAATCTTACTGAACACAGAAGTCAGTACTTCTAGCTTCTCGTTTCCTATAGTATTAAGAAAATGTATTCTCAAAGCTACATCTTTTATGCTAAATTTGTTTTGAATTACCAACCCCTCCTTGCATCTTTGAATTCTTTCTCTGAACATGAGTTCAGCCAGTGGATCATAACATTGTTCTTAATTCAGGTAAGGAGTAGCATTGTGGTCTCATCTTACAGAAACTTTTTTTTCTGCCAGAAAATGCATAGAGCAAAGTGCTTCAGAGGTGATGCAGCAGGCCAATAAAGTTGTGAGGATTAAGTCTTCTTCCATCATTTGAACCTCTAATCCCATATGACTTTTATACACATGGTGGCAAAGCAGCTACATTGGCACCAAGTATCACATCATATTTATGCTGTAGATAAGGCGGAAACATGGGGAGGGGAGTAAGGTACATATTTTTATTAGAAAAACAATGATTATGAAAGTTTTGTAAAACACATTGCCTGGTCACCCCAAGTACTGTTGACATGGCATTTTTAGTTGTATTTATTCTCGGGTACTCAAAAAAAACTGGGTTTATCTAATGATGAAGAAAGAGTAAAATAAGTATTGTGGGTCATATGATGTGGGACTTAAATGATTTTGGGGGGGGTTGTGGAATTTTCTTTTGAATTTTGCCTTATAAGTTTCCTCATTTATATTTGTTATTAATATCTTGTTGATAGGAAGAAAAGCCATGTCTTGTTATGATCTGAGATAACTTATTCTGAACAATTTGAGACAATAGAGTTATGTTGTTATCAGTTATAATGACCAATTATAATAAATGAAAACCTGTGATGGTTTTAGGATGTATGGCTGCAGTATAATGGTTACAATCGCTTTTTATGCTAGGGCTATAGACTCAACATTCATAGGCTCAAAAGATTTGCTGTTTTCAATTCTCAGAAGTGCATGTAAAACCTCAGTATCAAGGATGTTCTTCACCTGGCTATGGTTGGGATATTTGTGTTCCCTTAACAAATTTCTTGCATTTATAAGCACCTAGAATATGCTATTAAGTCATACAGGATATATGATGAAAATGGACATTTTCTTCCTTAGAAATCAGCCCCCATTTCTTTGAGATAGAGGACAAATCCTTAAGATGCTACATCATTTCAATTTTTAAAGTATTATTAGCAGACAACTTTTCTAGGTTTTACAAATAGGTTGTCAGATTTTGGGGAGTGAAGATTTTCTTTTCACGGGTGTTCTCCAGGGAAGATATGTTAGACTCAGCCAGGAATTACAGTATTAATTTAGGAACAATCAGAGAAAAAACTGTACTGCTGTGTGGCCTGGGGGTCTGCTTAGGTTGGTGTGCTCTAAGGAATTTGTAGATCTGAAAGTAATAGCTGCTAATTGGGAATATACGGAAGTTAGTTTATTGACACACTGTTTGTATTATCATACAAGACAAATAAGATAGAAATATGAAGACTTCTGGGCTGTAAAATCCTGAGAACATATCACATATTTTGGTTATATACTTTTTTCTGCTTCCAAATTTGATTATTTATTATCACTGTTTTTTTTTTTTTTACTGTTTATGATATTGCATTGCTCTCTGGTATGTGGGATTTAGATATAGTAAAACATAGTTATAGGTGTATTCTCACATATATCAAAGGTATATATTTGACTGTATATATGGAAGGGGACCAGTGGGAACAAGTTGGACAATGGAGGGGAAAATATGGACATATTAAAATAATATAAATGCATGAAAATGGCACAATAAAACCCTTTATTATGTAGTCTAAAAACAAAAGAAAAAATCAGGTATAAAATAGAGTGGGATGGATAGGTTCAATTATAGAAGCACAAACGCTGCATGAGAATGTCCTTACAGTGCCATCACCTCTTCCTGTCCTCCCCCCTGGGTGAGCATATAGTTTATCAAGTCTCTTGCACTCCATGTGGACAGATAGAGTATCATTATGATGCCAGCCATATCTGTATTGAGATAAGAACCTAGAACATTGTGTTACTTATTGGTAAAATGATTATGTTCTAGTCTGTTTTATTGCAGCTGACTTTCTTCATAAATCAGACTTGTCATTTTATCTACTACAAGAAAGTGCATTTAAAAAATGTCTTCTGCTTAGTTTTATTTATTGGGCGTGGATGCATGCATGTGGGGGTCAGAGGATGACATGAAAGGGTGTATTTTCTCCTTCTACAGTGTGGGTCTTGGAATCCAGCTCAGATCTTAGAGCTAACACCTTCACTTCCGTCTGTCTTCCTTGTCTTTTCTCATTCAGTTTTTGTGTTGCTGAGATTCATAACGTATTTTGAGAAATTGAATTGCGTTTTGAATTTTCAATTATTTTCCTATACTTGTGATTAATTAATTGATTTTCTTCTATCAGTTTGTGGTCACTGGCACAAATGTGTGACAGGGTTGGATCTAAACTTGGTTACATTTATTGACATGACCACAAATCGCCAAATCTCTTAAATTTAATCATAACTTTACTGAAATACCTTGCTATTACCTAGAGAATATCAGCATTAAAACATAAAAATAATGGTTTTAATCATGTATGGTAGGATTTTTGTTCAGCTGCATCACAATGGGATAATTTTTGCAAGTGGCATAGACTTCATGAATTTGTAGTTATTTCCATAAGAAGGTTAAACACCAAGTATGTGTTAGCATAGCGAATGTCCACAACCAGTACCAGTCATGGCTGTATTTAAAGAGAATAACTCAGGGTATACCCTCGTCTCTCAGAGATTAAGGAAGAGAATTTTGTAATATTTGATCATTCAAACATTTTCCTTTCATGTCATCTTAAAAGAAAGGTACTGGGATGGGTAGATATTTAAAAGAATTCAAGTTCTAAGAAAAATTAAAGGCTTAACCAGTATCACACAAATTACACACACACACACACACACACACACACACACTCACGCGCACACACGATTTTTAATTTAGTTTGTGATACAATGTCTGTAGTATTTAAAATTCATATATTAACATATATTGATATGACCTGGGAAATCCATGAAGGGAGTCTCGATGAAGGACTGTTTAGATCAGAATGACTTTTAGGTATGTTTAGGGGGATTGTGTTCCTTGTTTTAATTGGTCTGTTTTAATTTAATTCAGCTTGAGCATGGTCCTGTGATTTGGGTCTTGGACTGTGTAAGAATAGAAAAAGCCAGCTGAGATTAAGCATATATTGTATCATTTCTCTCTGTTTTTGATTATGGATGGGTTGTGAATAGCTGTTTCAAGTTCCTGTGGCTTTAACATCCCCTCAGTGATGGGCTGTGACTTGAAATTGTATCCAAATAAGACCTTTCTCCTTAAAGCTACTATTGTCATGACATTTTGTCACAGCAACAGAAATGATATTAAAATCATATTTCCAAAAAATCATATTTCCATATTTATATGTTTCAGGATGGCCTTGGATTCTTGATCCTTCTGCCTCCACATTCTGAGTGCTGGGATTGTAGGCATGTGCTCCTGTGTCTGCATCTCAAATTCACATTTTATGCTTCAGTTTGAAAAGCCTGAAACAAAAATATTTAAGATTCACTGTTTTAAGTTAATCTGAAATACAGAAAATTTACAATGACATTTTATTTAGACATATATAGTAACATAGACCACACAGGCTTTCTTGTTTTACTTAACTGATAAATGAAGTGACTAGTCTTTAGTTGTTTGTTTGCTGTATTGTAACATAGCTTTTGTATTGATATAAGATATAAACTTTCATCTTTTAATCTTCTCTAATGGAGTTTAGAAAACAATCATTTTTTTTCCTAGAAAAAAAAAAAAAAAAGCCTGCCAGGCAGTGGTGGCTCACGCCTTTAATCCCAGCATTTGGGAGGCAGAGGCAGGAGGATCTCTATTAGTTCGAGAACAGCCTGGTCTACAAGAGCTAGTTCCAAGACACCCTCCAAAGCCACAGAGAAACCTGTCTCAAAAAAAAGAAAGAAAGAAAAAAGAAGCTAACCCATTTAAAATGTGAATTCCAGTGTCAAAATTCAGGGGTACAAGTTCATTTCTTGCTTTTCTACTAGCTATATAATGTTGAGCAAGGGTTTTAACCACACTAAGGCCCACCACATTGATCTATAAAATGACATACTATTAGTATATGCTTAGGAGGTTATGAAGGATAAAATGAAGGTAGGTAGTGTGAGATTGCAGGAGCTCTCAGTATGTTCACTATGAGGTAGGCACAGACTAGACTTTTAATGGAGTAATAACTAACCTGATCCATCATTTTTCTTTTCACCAGGTGTGGTAATTTAGAGTGTGTGTGAGTGTTTGAATGTATTTGTGTGTATTTGAATGTATATCTCTGTGTTTGTATTTGTATATGTGCTGATCTTTGTATATTTATGTGTGAGTATGTATGGGTATTAGTTACTTTTCTGTCACTGTGATTAACCACCATGACCAAAGCAGCTAACAGAAGGAAGAGTTTATTTCGGCTCATGGATCTAGAGGATAAGAGTCCATCATAGCAGTGAGGTGTGGCAGCAAGCACCACAGAGGCAGGAGCAGAGAGCTGAACTTCTGCCACAAGAATGGAGCAGAGAGTGGATGTGACATGAAGCCTTTTTACTTCTCTAAGTCCTCCCTAGTGATATACTTCCTTCATCAAGGCTGTACCTCACAAACTCCAGAAAAAGTGCCACCAACTGGGAACCAAGTGTTCAAAGGGGGACATTTCTCACTCAAACTATTGCTGTGTGTGTGTGTGTGTGTGTGTGTGTGTGTGTGTGTGAGAGAGAGAGAGAGAGAGAGAGAGAGAGAGAGAGAGAGAGAGAGAGAGAGAGACATTATCATTGGAGTATTTCAATACATCTGAGACTGTGAAAATGGACTTTTAATCTGTGGTCAATTTCTCTATTAATTAAGAGCTTAGGTGGCAATGAACAAAAATAAACAATAAATTTAGGTAAATGAGTTCTTCCCTTAACCCATGTCCTTTGTCAAATCTCCTCAAGGAAACGGGACAGTAGATTGATGATTTGGGGTATATTCAGTCCCTAATGGATGGATATGTCTTCTTAAAGTAAGTGCTGAGTTTTTAATTGGTTTCAGAACAATTTAATCAGACAGTGTTTATGTTCTGGCCATAAAGAACAAACTGTGATGGGCCTGCCATCTGTTCAAGATAAAAATGAAATCCACTTTGAAGACATGGGCAGTTGACAGAAATATTTTAATGAATGTTTGACATTCTTATGTCTGTGTGAATTGCTTATCCTGACAGTAACATAAATGTCTCAGCCTAAGGGCTCCATCTTAGTGCTTCATTTCTTATTATGTCTGTTGGGGAAGGTGCTGTATTTTGAATTTTTAAGTTGTATTCCATTGTAAGAAAGGAGAGATTTAGTGTAGGGCAGTGTTTACTGCCTTCAAGTTCTGCTCTGAGTCTCTGCTTACTCCTACAAAGTTATTGTTGAACAGCAGTAAGTGTGTCAACCCCAGCAACCAACCCTTTATCAGAAACTGGGTCTTCTTCATAATGATTTCTGAACCTTAGACAATATTTTATCCATTCAGATACAAAATGGTGTGTTATCTAATTTGATATGTAGTTTCTTTCTGATTGACACGTTAATACTTTCATGTGTGAATGTGTAGGAGAAACTGTGGCCAGCCTACCCAAGCTGAAGGTGCCCAGGCCAGCCTGCATGAGCATACACAACAGGCACCTCCTCCCTGAGCCAAGCCTGCATCTATGTCCTGAGACTGCTGAGGAAGACACCTGACTAGAGACACCAATGAGGAAAGGACAAGCAGCAGAGTCAG
This sequence comes from Cricetulus griseus, assembly GCF_003668045.3. Taxonomy (NCBI): domain Eukaryota; kingdom Metazoa; phylum Chordata; class Mammalia; order Rodentia; family Cricetidae; genus Cricetulus; species Cricetulus griseus. The sequence continues at coordinate 45,588,247 of NW_023276807.1, forward strand.
CTGCCTGAGCCAAGAGGACCTTGGGATGGGGTATAAAGGCAGGCCTAACTTCCTTAATAAACGAGTCTGCCTCACACTGTGCTACTCACTGAGTCCCAGTGCCTGAATTGTTGGTGCTGCATTTTTTCACCCCTTCCCCCAAGGGGTATCTGAGCAGGGTAACCCGCAACATCTGGCACCTAGAGGTGGGGTCATGGATCCCTTGCTGGCATGGGTCTTGTGCCTGCTTGGATCAGGGTGTCGCTGAGGCTGTTTTTTTTTTGGGGGGGGGCCCTGATCTTTGCCTTTTGTTGCTGGTGGTGCATTGGTGGATGGATCCTGTGTCACTGCACTTTTGCTTTCACTATCAGCATCCTTTCGGACTCCTCTTCATGCTTGTGGCACATTTCGACAGCTCCTCTTCGGTGACTTGTTTGGTAAGTTGGCCCCTGCATGTTTCATGTCCTTGGTCCTCACAAACCCTCCTTCTTTTCTGTCTTTTCCTTTGTGTCTGTCTGGTATCCCTGGTTCCTTAGGTAGGAACATCTACTATACTTAGGTCTGACCACTTGCTATTTTTGTTCAAGTTTGTCTTTGTCTGTTTTAGACTTTGTTCTTGTCTATGTCTTCTGCCATTAAGAGAATGGGTAATTTACCCTCCCACTGTAAGGAGCCTCAGGTGAGGGCATTAAAATCAATATTGGTCACCAGGTGCTTTAAGGTTAAGACTGCTGATCTGGAGGATATTTGGAATGAGACCATGGTGTTGGCCCCTGAATTTTTCTCAAAAACATGGGGGCATGACCTCTAGATATATGTGCTCTTTCTTGCCTGAAAGCATGTCAGCTCAGGACTGACCTCCTTTTCCCATGCTTTGACTGGGGTATTGTCTTATTACGGATCATTCTCTTTAAGAGTTTCCTACAGTGTATTTCCACACTTCAGGTTCTCATAGCACTTCAACACTTAGAATGTGGCCCTCCTCAGGAGGTCTCTTGGGCCTGACTCACAGAAACTCCTTAGGCATAGTTTAAGTTCCTCCCAACCAGGGCATGCTTCCCAGAGATGTCATCCTTGAGAGCCAGAAGTCAATGACAGTTAAGGACCTGTGAGGTAGGCCAACCTAAGACAGGCACGGTCCATCTTGCTTGATGCTCTGAGGCAGGGACAAGAAGGCTGAAGCTAGAACTTAGACTCCTGCTAAGCCACATTTAAAAAAAAAAAGGTGGATATGTAGTGGTCAGCCTACCCAATCCCAAGCAGGCACTTCCTCCCTGAGCCAAGCCTGCCTGTATGCCCAGAGACTCCTGACAGAGAGACACCTGACTAGAGACACAATGAGGAAAGGACAACACAGCAGAATCAGCCACCTGAGCCAATAACACCTTTGGAGGGAGTATAAAGGCAGGCCTAACTTCTTAATAAACAAGTCTGCAGCAAGCTCTGCTACTCACTGACTCCTGGTCCTGGGTCTTCTCACCCCCTTCCACAAGGGGTGTTCAAGCAAGTTAACCAGCAACATGAATGACCTTGCAATCTTCTTTCTAATGATTTGTTTACCAGCCACAGAACCTTTATAGTATTCCACACATCTTCTTTGACCATGGTTTCCTCTTCAAATTGAAGTATGAAGTCCTAGCCAGCTCAGCAAGAGGTCCAGCCAGGGAACAATTTTCTAATTTAAGACTGTCATTGTATATCGTTGAGTTTCCCCCTTGGATTCCTGACTGAGGTTCCTCTAAGGGTGATGCATAAAAGGGAAGAAGAAAGCTTGCCCTCTAATGTTATGCTGTGAAGTATATAAACTTGACCTACAATGTGAAAATCTAGTGTATTTTGTTCAACGTAAAATGCTTATTTGACACAGTATATGTTTCGAAGTGTCATTTTGCTACAGAATAGTTGCCTATTTGTCGGAAGCTATTTGTCACTTTCCCCAGTGTCTGCAGGTGGTAAATGTGCTTCAGAATTCAGAGCAGCAAAATTGTGTGCTCACAGGGATTCATGTAAGTGCTTGGCAAAAAATATGACCTTACTTTTGAGAACTTCTTGTAAACTGGAGGTGCAGAACCAAGATACTTGCTTGAATTCTTCCCACAAGGGAGAGCTGAATCCAACTTAATCATGATGATGGTCATTATTACTAATTGAGCATCAAAAATGTTCCATCATTTACTTTATATTCTAATTATGTTCCATTTAAATGATTTCAACACATATGTAAAAGAACATTAAGAGAGCCAGGGGGAGCAATTATGTTAAAGTACATGTTAGAATACAATGATTTGCATGTATTATGCAACTAAATTTGAGGACAAGAGAGCAAGTCAAGAAAGGTACAGAAATTAGGATCCTTTCGGCTGCATGCAGTTCAACATAATATTGTTACAACATTGCTAATGCAGGCTTATGATTTCATATCAACAGATCTTCGGAGTTGATTTAACACTCACAAATATTAGAGCTTTACTTCTTCCATTTGTTTTGGGGGAAGTGATTCTGTTGAAGAAGGCCCCAGAAGACCCTTACACCTCTGTGCTAAGAACTAAATACAGTGACTGCTACTAAACCACTCCTGACAATGGTCCAGGGGAAGAGAGAATGAAATTGTGGTAGCTGAGACAAAACTTGATTAATTCCCTGGAGCTGGGTATCTGCCCTGACCATGCTGGAATTCTGTTAACAAGGAAAATAGGGATGGTTAGAAGTGCCTGATGGGTATAACAGTGTTTGCTACACAAACCAATGAAAAATGTGGATGGAAATAGCAGACCCTCATGTCTAATTAGTTTATATGTTGTGATAAAGTCTAAAGACACATTATTTAGTAAACATAAATTTCTACTTGTATAGGGATGGCTTTAAATAATTGTTCTCTGTCAGATTAGTGACTCTTCCCCTTTATTTTTATTGAAAATAGTTTTTTTTTATACATTGTATGGTTTCCCTCCTGCAATTCTCCCCAGAACTTCTCCACTTCTCCCATCTAAAATCCATTTCTCTCTCTCTCTCTCTCTCTCTCTCTCAAAAATGGGCATCTAAAACAATAAAATAAAATAAGATAAAAGCAAACACACAAATGGAAGAAAAAGAGCAAAAGAAAAGCTTAAGAAATACGCATAGCTGCAGAGACACACATGTTCACACACACACACACACACACACACACACACACACACACACACACACACATGAAAACACAAAACTGCAAAACTATAATATATATGTAGAGAATCTGTAAGCGCAAAGAAAAAAAAAGAAAAAGAAAAAAGAAAAGCCCTGACAAAGCATTATTAGACAAAGAGTCTCCAAAAGTGCCACCCAGTTTGTTTTGTCTCATCCATCCACTGTTACACATAGGGTCTGGTCTTAAGAGTGGTTGGTATACCCAGTGAGACTAATTTTTCACTTGTGAGTAGTTGTTAATTGGAGATAGCTTCTGGTTTATGGATAGTGGCATGTGTCCACTTCCTATTTCATTGCAGGAACCCATCTGTCCCAGACCTGTGCAAACCCTGTGCATGCTGCCATAGTCTCTGTGAGTTCATTTGTGTATCCGTCTTCCTGTGTTTAGAAGGGCCTGTGTCCTTGGTATCTTCCATTGCCTCTGGCTCTTACAATGTTTCTGTCTCCACTTCTGCAGTATGTTCCAAGCCATGAGAAGTGGGATTTGATGGAGATATCCCATTTAGGACTGAAGTCTTTTACTCTCTATGCATTGTCTAGCTGTGGGTCTTGGTATTAATTCCCATCTCCTGCAGGAAGAAACTTCTCTGATAATGGCAAAGCAACACAATAACCCATGAGAATATCTCTATTTATACCTATATATCTATAGATATCTCTATAGGCATAGATACATAATATCTCCATTTTAAATTAGGTGAAATTTGACTTCTTAGATAAAAGTATGTAAGAATTATTTATTCTCTTATGGCTTAGTTATAAAGTGCCCCAAATCCCATGTGTTAAAGACTTGGTCCCCAGTTGGTGGCATAGTGAGAAGTGATTAAATCATAAGGGCATTCATCTCATCAACAGACCAGTCTGTCAATGAGTTCATAGCTGCATGGGTTCTGAGGAGGTGAGGTCTAGTTGGAAGACTAAGCCACCAGATGTAACTGTGAAGGAATTATCTTCTTGCCGGTTCCTTTCTATTTTTGAGTCTCAGCTGCTTTGAAATGTGCAGTTTTCTTCTGCCATGTCTTCTGCCATGATGTTTCTGACTTGTCACAAGTCTAAAGGCAATAGACTCATGGGACCATTAAAGCTACAGGTCAAAGTAAATCATCCCTCCTTTGAATAATTTTAAAGTTGTTTTGTCACAGAAAGAAAAAGCTATGTAACACACAGATGTGCAATGTGCTTGGTAATGGTGTGGTATGAATGTGGTCAAATATCAGCAGGGTTTTGGTAGCAGGTATGAAATGATACAATCCAACACCAGTTTATCTCTCATGCACTGATTGTCTGAGAATTTAAGAGGATGCTTACGAAGTCTAGCTGATGAATCCATTCTCAATACAGCTTTTGGAGACTAGAGAGACAGTTCAGTTAGTAAAATGTTTAGCATGCAAGTGTAAGAACTAAGTCCAGATTGAGTGAGAGACTATCCATCAAAAATTAGTTGCTTCTGCTACAGTCACCTCCTCCCACAGGCAAGAAAGTAATCAAACTTAGTGGCATAAATAGAAAAAGAAGATGTGGTCATAGGAGGGGCAATTGTTGAGACCAAATGTCCCAGTGGGAGATGGAGGGAGATAAGCAAAGGGAATTAATGAACATCACTGCACATAAGAGAAATACACAGGGGCATGCATAAATGCACACACAGGCATGCATATACACACTTTGTATATACATGTATATACAAAGACATTATATTTTAACAGAGAAACTGTGTTCTACTATGTGACATTACATCTTGTTTTTTTTAATTTGACAAAGAAAATATGTTTATATATTATATAAATATGTTGTATTTATATAATAGATATTGGCTCAAAGCTCTGGAATCTGGGAAATCCAAGAGAACAGCCCCGGGTTCCACTTAGTGTCTAGTAAGGGCTTCCTGAAGCATCATATCTCAGCTAGCTCAGGTCCCCAGCTCTTATAAAGCCACGAGTGCCACCATGGATCCTACCCACCTAATATAAACCTATTTACTCTTTTCTTTCTGTAGTTAATTAAAATATAACTACATAATTTTTCACTCTCTTTCTTCTCTTTTACCAATTTTATGTCCCCCGGCCCCAAATTCATGGCTTTCTCTTTTTAAATCATTGTTGTTACATATAAACAACTACACATATAAATACAACCTGCTGAGTATTTTTAATATTGCCTGCATGAGTATGGTTTTTTGGGTTTACCACTTGGTATTGTATAACCAAACAGGGGGCTTACCCCTGAGTAAGACTAATTCTACCTCTCAGTACTTTAATTGTACCATCCAGGAATGGATTACTGTGAGATTGCCCTCATCTACATTGGGATGTCATCTGTTGCTAGAATTGTCTAGATCTTGCTTGTAATTTTAAAATATACACAGCAGCAATATTTCATAACAGCTATGGGCAAAGTATTTAAGGTTGACTGAATTTGAATCTTAGCTCAATTATAACAATTTACTTATGATGAGGTTTAAGAAGCTCCACCTCAGCTGCTTCATCCAAGCAGTGGGAGCATTTACTTACTTCATAGGATTATTTTAAAATTTAAGTGTGCTATTTTTATGTTCTTTTCAGATGTCACCTTTGTACACAGTTTGTCTGGAATCATGGATATATATTTTAAATTAAATATATTAGTTGAGTCATGCTTTTTTATTTTCAGAAAAAGTCAACATTTAAAGAAAATGTTCTTATGGCATGTATCTGTTCTTTTAATATATATATATATATATATACATATATATATGTATATATATATATCACATATGGATGAAATTATTTAATAAATTATAATAAGCAGCTACAGTGCATTATTTTAGGATTGAATTTATGGGAAGTACAATCATTTTCTTAAGAGTCAGGCAGAAATCACACTGTCCCACCCTATGATGATAAGAGGAATGTAATGTATCCCATTATGCTCATGAAGAAGCAACTTGACAAGTCCTTGGTCAATATCAACAAACATAAACAAATGAAAACACCATCTAACAAAATTAGTGGCTGCACAAATACCCTTTAACATTCATAGATTTCTATTGGGGAATTACCTGAGTATCTCAAATGTCCACTAGCACTTTACCATAGGAGACAAGCTTTTAAGGATTAAGGATTAAAAAGACCCTTTCCATCTAGGGATATATATCTTAGAAAAGCAAATATGAACTCCCAAAATGACATGTATGATGAGAAATTTCTTAATGGGGATGAGTTAGTCTCAGAAGCTCAGATTGAATGAGTGAAATGCAGTCATGGATAAGGTACATGGGTAAGATCACTGCCTAAATTACTGAAGGCATGCTATTCAATATCATGGCATGGGGCTTGTCATTGTTCCGTGATGTTGACATGGACATTGCTATTAAAGGTAGTTCCCTGATTAAAGTCAATTTGTTACAGTAATGATTGTGGCTAAAGGAAATAACTCTGAGTAAATATTCTGGGGCTGGGTCCTATAGAGTCTTCAAAGCCATGTTGAAAGTTTCTCATTTTCTTACAGAAGAAACAATGCCAAAGAACGCCATCAGAAAATGAATCGAAGTAGGAGAAACAGTGAAGTTCTTGATAGAAGTTGTTTTGTGTAAACTGAAAAATAACCTGAGCTGCGGGAACAGTAACTGTCTTGGTTATGATTTCTAATGCTGTGAAGAGACACCATGGCCATGGCAACTCTTATAAAGGAAAACATTTAATTAATTGTGGTGGCTTGCTTACAGCTTCAGAGGTTTAGTCTATTATCATCATGTGGGGAGCATGGTGACTGGCAGGCAGACATCATGTTGCTACATCTTGATCAGAAGGCAACAGGAAGTGGACCAAGACACTGGGTGGTATCTTGAGCATACAAAATCTCAAAGTCCACCACCACAATGATACACTTCCTCCAACAGGGCCATACCTACTCCAACAAAGCCATGCCTTCTAATAGTACCAATCCCTATGAGCTTATGGGGGCCAATAACATTCAAGCTACCAGAGCAACCATGTATAAGACAAAAGGAATTAATTGGAAAAAATACTGAGTAGTTTGTATTGATGGTCCCTATTACCACCCCAGTAGATTTCTGCATCAGCACCATTCTTTGCTCTTCACCCTGGTGTTGACTGATTACATAGCTCATACTTATGTTGAAAATTTAATTCTACCTCTTGTATTTTTTAAAATGTAATAACCAAAATGCTGTCTTTTATTTCATGTAGAAATTTATGTAAAATTTCATGTATTTATTCATTTAAATACAATCATGTTCTACAAAAAGAATAATTAGAAATTCTCCGATGTAACCAGTGTCAACTTTGTTTTGTAAAAGTGACATATTATAAAATGTGAACAAAGGAATGGGATAGAAATGAAAAGAGATCTGAACAAATCAAAGTAACAAATCTTAACTAGAGGCAAGAATACCAAAGGATATGTGGGGAATATCTTTACAATAGAACAACTTAAAACACATATACAATAGAATTGAGGCTTGGTGTGTTCTTACAGCTTTGAAGTTTGTGTGGCTGAGAGGCTCTGGGAGTGGAAAGTGGAGATGAGTTCAGAGAAGTTGTGGAAACATTATTTGTACAGTCTTGTGGGACGTTGGGAAGAGCTTATGGATGGAGAGTTACTGTTTTTTTTTTAATCATTTTTTTTACTTGAATTAGAAACAAGATTGTTTTACATGAAAATCCCAGTTCCCTTCTCCCTCCCGTCCTTCCCTACCACCCCCCCCAACTAAAACCCTACCTATCACATATCCTTTCTTCTATTCTTCCCCTGACTCAACCTTTCTGCTCCCTCATGACCTCTGCATCCTTTCTCTTCTTCCCTTCTCATTCTTGTAGTTCCCTCTCGCTTCCCTTTCCCCTTCTCCAGGGGACCATGTATGTCTCCCTTAGGGTTCTCCTTGTTTACTAGCTTCTCTGGCAGTGTGGATTGTAGGCTGGTAATCCTTTACTCTATGTCTAAAATCCACATATGCGTGAGTACGTGTCATGTTTGTCATTTTGTGATTGGGTTCCCTCACTCAGATTGGTTTTTCTAGTTCCATCCATTTTCCTGAAAATTTCAAGATTCCATTGTATTTTTTCCCCACTGAGTAGTACTCCGTTGTGCAAATGCGCCACATTTTCTCTATCCATTCTTCGGTTGGGGGGCATCTAGGCTGCTTCCAGTTTCTTGCTATTACAAATAGTGCTGCTATGAACATTGTTGAACAGATGTCCTTGTTGTATGAATGTGCTTCTTTGGGTATATGCCTAAGAGTAGAATTGCTGGATCTTGTGGTAGACTCATTCCCATTTTCTTGAGGAGTCACATTACTGATTTCCAAAGTGGCTGTACAAGTTGGCATTCACACCAGCAGTGGAGAAGTGTTCCCCTTTCTCCATATCCTCTCTAGCATGTACTGTCATCGGTGTTTTTGATTTTGGCCATTCTGACAGGAGTAAGATGGTTATCTCAGAGATGTTTTGATTTGCATTTCCCTGATGGCTAAGGATGTTGAACACTTTCTTATGTGTCTTTCAGCCATTTTAGATTCCTCTATTTCGAATTGTCTATTTAGTTCTGTACCCCACTTTTTAATTGGATTGTTTGTTGCTTTGGAGACTAGCTTCTTGAGTTCTTTGTATATTTTGGAGATCAGCCCTCTGTCAGATGTGGGGTTGATGAATATCTTTTACCAGTCTGTGGGCTGCCATTTTGTCTTGCTGACTGTGTTCTTTGCCTTACAGAAGCTTCTCAGTTTTAGGAGGTCCCATTTATTAGTTGTTGATCTCAGTGTCTGTGCTACTGCCGTAATGTTCAGGAAGCAGTCTCCTGTACCAATTAATTCAAAGGTATTTCCCACTTTGTCTTCTAATAGGTTCAATGCAACTGGATTTATGTTGAGGTCTTTGATGCATTTTGACTTAAGTTTTGTGCAAGGTGATAGGCTTGCACAAAACTGAGAAGAAGGTAAATTGTTTTGTATTTGGATGGAATGTTCTATAGACATCTATTAAGTCCAATCGCACCATAACTTCTAATAGTTCCTTTGTTTCTTTGTTAAGTTTCTGTCTGGTGTTCTTGTCCAGTGGTAGGAGTGGGGTGTTGAAGTCTCCCACTCTATGTGTGTGTGGTTTTATGTGTGATTTGAGTTTTAGTAATATTTCTTTTACAAACATGGATGCCTTTGTATTTGGGGCATAAATGTTCAGAATTGAGACTTCATCCTGATGGATTTCTCCTGTGATGAGTAGGAAGTGACCTTCTTCATCTCTTTTGACTGATTTTAGTTTAAAGTCCAATTTATTGGATATTAGGATTGCTACCCCCGCTTGTTTCTTGGGTCCATTTGATTGAAAAATCTTTCCCCAGCCTTTAATTCTTAGATACCATCTGTCTTTGATGTTCAGGTGTGTTTCTTGTATTCAGCAGAAGGATGGATTCTGTCTTCTTATCTATTCTGCTAATCTGCGTCTTTTTATAGGTGACTTAAGACCATTAATGTTGATGGATATTAATGACCATTGCTTGTTCATTCTTGTTTGTTTTTTATTTGGTGATGGTGGAGAGATTATGTGTGGGATTCTATCCCTTTTTCCTTTTGGCTGTTGGTGAACTGGGATTATCTATTGTCTATATTTTTCTGGTTGTAGTTAACTTCCTTGGGTTGCAAATTTCCTTCCAGAGCTTTCTGTAGGGGTGGATTGGTGGATATGTATTGTTTGACTCTGGTTTGTCATGGAATGTCTTGTTTTCTCCATCTATATTGACTGAAAGCTTTTCTGGTTATAATAGTCTGGGCTGGCATCCATGGTTTCTTAGTGTAGGTAGAATATCTATCCAGGACCTTCTAGCTTTCAGAGTTTCCATGGAAAAGTCAGGTGTAATTCTGATAGGTTTGCCTTTATATGTTACTTGACCTTTTTCCTTTGCTGCTCTTAATATTTTCTCTTTGTTGTGTATGTTTGGTGTTTTGATTATTATGTAGCAAGGAGACATTTTATTTTGGTTCAGTCTATTTGGTGTTCTGTAGGCTTCTTGTATTTTCATTGGCACGTCTTTCTTTAGGTTGGGAAAGTTTTCTTCTATGATTTTGTTGAATATGTTTTCTGTGCCTTTGAGTTGGGTTTCTTCACCTTCTTCTATACCTTTTATTCTTAGGTTTGGTCTTTTCACGGTATCCCATATTTCCTGGATATTTTGTGTTAGGGATTTGTTGGTCTTAAGATTTTCTTTGGTTGATGATTCTATTTCTGCTAGTGTGTCTTCAACTCCTGAGATTCTCTCTTCCATCTCTTGTATTCTGTTGGTTATGCTTACATCTGTAGTTCCTGATCGTTTACTCAGCTTTTCTATTTCCAGCATTCCCTCAGATTGTGCTTTCTTTATTGGCTCTATTTCAGTTTTTAGGTCTTGGAACTGTTTCCTTTAGAGATTTATTGATATCTTGTATTTTTTGGTTTGTTTTTTCTTCCATTTCTTTAAGGGATTTTCTCATGTCCTCTTTGAGGTCCTCTATCATTTTCCTGAAGATGTTTTAAAGGTCATTCTCTTCTGCTTCATCTGCGTTGTGATGTTCAGGTCTTGCTAGTGTATGGTTCCTAGTATCTGGTGGTGTCATTTTGGGTTTTCTGTTGTTGAATGTGCTTTTTCCTTAACATCTTCTCATCCTTTCTTCTGGTGGGTGTAGCAGGAGTCTCTTCCTCTCCTGGTGGGTATGGGACCAAGGTTCCCTTCTGGTAGATGCAAACAGTTCCAATACTCTGATGTCTGTCCTTTTGTCATGGATGGAGGTGGAACTGCCACCGGGGCCTTGGCAGTGTCTGGGTGTGTTGGATCACTCTGCCGAGCTCAGATCCGGTAGCAAATCTGTGGTCTCAGATGCCTTTGAGCAGGGTCGCTTACCCAGATACTGTTTGGTTTTTATTTTGGAAGGTGTCTAAAGCACTGTTCTATTGCTATGAAGAGACACCATGGTGGAGGCACCTCTTATGAATAAAAGCATTTAACTCCATGATGTTTATAGTTTCAGAGATTTAGTTTATAATCATCATTGTGGGAGCATGATGGCATGCATGACACTGGAGCTGTAGCTGAGAGTTATGTCCTGATTCACAGGTAATAGGGAGAGAGAGACAGAGAGAGAGAGAGAGAGAGAGAGAGAGAGAGAGAGAGAGAGAGAGAGACTAGGCCTTAGGCCTAGTGTGGACTTTTGAAACCTCAAAGCCTGCTCCCAGTGACACATTTCCTCCAATGGGGCCAGACAGCATAATCTTTCCAATCCTTTCAAATAGTGCCACTCCTTGATGACTAAGCTGTCAAATACATGTGCGTATGTGGGCCATTCTTATTAAAGCACAACAGAAGGTAATCATAACTTAACTCATAGTTTAAAAGACTTACTTGTTACTGTGCTTCTATATGACAAATTGACTATGCAGAGACTGGAATAGAAGCAAGAGGAACTGGACAAGCAACACTGAGTTAGAAAGGCTGGTCACCTATGTTGTTGTGAAAAGTGGTGGGAATTCATTGGACGTGTTTTAAAGCTGGAATAAGTTGAATATCTGAATCGAAGGAAAAGTGAAAAACAAAGATACGTCTGGAGATTTGTCTGCAGCAACTAGAAAATAGACTTGTTACTAATGGAGATTGAGAAACTATGGAAATGTAGAGTACATTTTAGATTTTACTCTTAAGAATGCTAAGTCTGAAAGGTTATTGCATCCAGACAATAAGTATGAGAAGTTGGGCAATTGGATGTATCTGGAATTCAGAAGAGCAGCTACTCTAGACTGGCTACAAATTTGGGTTTGGTATTTAAAATTCCAGGACTATGTATAAGTCCAAGGAGTGTGAGAGTGGATAGAGACTAGACTAAAAATGTAACATCTGAAAATGAATAAATAAAGTAAAAAGGAGATATCATGACTACCACGAGTATGCTGTTAGTTTGACAGAAGGAAACCCGAGCTTTGCAATAGCCCAAAGTCAAGGACACAGCTCTTGGCCAAAGACTGGAATGAAAATGGTTAGGCAGAGGTAGTTTCTCAGTCTCTAAAATTGTTTTGGTAGGTATGTTTTTATGCATAAGGAATGCAATGAAAAATTCATTCAAAACCATGGGAGTAGGAGCTGCTAAAATATTATGTCTTTGAACAGATTACACAAGTTTCCTGTAGAAATAATAGCAATCATAATATATTGTTTACTTATTTATACACTGTTCCATAAAGTTTAAAAAGGGAGTTACAGACTTAACTTATCAGGGAAGAAATGTTTAATAGTGTCAGCTAAATGAAATGTTGGCACCAAAAGTGTGACAGAAAGTCAATTCTATTTAGAAGAGTTTTATCAAACTTTGGTTTGGATCTAACAGTAGTGAGAACAAACAACCAGGAGTAGGTGTAAGAGCCATTTCTTTGGCTAACAATAAAAACTGTTTCCTGCTCTGAACCCACAGAGAAAATGCCCTCCTGGGTTTTCCTGAAAGAGCTGTGCTGATTGTGGTGGACAGTATAATCAATACCATCCTTTTGATATCCAGCAGGAGTTTCTCTCACTTACTTCTTGTTATTTCTCTCCCTTTGAGATCATAATATCATAGAGAAATTTCTTTAAATATTTCTGTGAAGAACCAAATCAACTTTATTATTAGTATCTGTGTAGATCCAGGATAGCACAGAGGGTCTGAATTTTTCTTTCTGTTTTCTTTCTTGTCTAGTACATTTGTGACAATTGTATATTCTTACAAGAAAAAGGAAAGGTAGACAACTCAGAATAGAAAATTTCTGTCAAGGGGAATGGTGGATTTGTGTGTATAATGTGAAATTATACAAAGTCTCTTGAACTCAATTAAACCGATTACATTACTTAAAATATACTTCCCACCATCTTCTGGAACTTTACTAAGAGCAAAACAATTCTGGTGCCATGTTGAAGAAGAAAATTAAACATATTATCTATTCAATGATGGTTTGAAAGACCGAGTCATACTAACATCACACAACAACATATGAATTTTGCATTGCCTCATGTCTTTGAACTATTCCTGGGTTAGACAAAGCAAAAATACCAGAAGGAAATAGCTGTAGCTTGACTTTCAAAGGCAAATAATAACTCTGACAGTTAAAAAAACCTAACTTTCAAAATAGCTATCATGTTTTTACTCTCTTAATTAAGTGTGGTTTCAACTAAAATAACTTCAAAAAAATAAAATAATTTCAAGAAGTAATAGAAATATAACAAGTGAAGACATTAAATTAAATCAGTACAATAGGGTGATGTTAATTGTGTTTAGGTAAAATATGAAATATTAAATAGATGATCAAAGAAAATTAATGATTTGCCTTTTAGTTTTTGAACACTAGTGAGATGCTGATAGCATTATTTAAACACACACATTTAACTAGTAATAGTATTGCAATTAGTTCACAGACTATGGGTTGTGCATTTCATGGCTCAAGTGTGTACTAAATATATATATATATATATATATATATATGCATGTTAATATGTATGTACATACATGTGTATATATTTGTGTGTATGCATGTATTATATACCTGATGTATTCTTCAGAGAGTTGAGACTCACCTTCTGAGAAATGTTGTCTATGTCTCTCTATGGGGAAGGAATGAGATGTAATTGGAGAATAGAAAACACTTAATCAGAATGAGTGAACAGTGTTTTATTGCCTTTGCTTCATGTCTTTCCTTTTACCTCATTGCTTCCATAATTCGGCTTCCCTTGCTCTATGATCTACTTCTCTGGCTTTCCTCCATGGGACACTTGAGCTCCCACTTAACTAACTCCACTATTCCAGGACATAGTTCAGTGAGTCTAGTTGATCATGCATAACGGTTGTTTAAAAAATCAGTGGTGATTTAAAAATGTTTAGTATGTATGTTGGAAATATTTCTGCATAGATACTGAGCGCACACAGTTTTCTAGCTGCTTCCACCGAATTGACAGCTGGGATCACATTTATTTTTGTGGTACAATTCAATGACATTTCAGATCTCTTCTTCTGCTGTACTTATGGAATTACTTTTTATTTTCTTTTCTCTTTCAGACAAGGTCTTGCTATGAAGTCCTGGTGGCTTGGAAAATGCTATGTAGTTCAGGTTTGCCATGGATTCTTGACCTTCCTGTTCAGCCTCACAAGTGCAGGCATTCCAAGCATGCATCATCATGCCTTGCTGCAATTATTTTTTTGAAAATATTCAGGGCTTTGTATTATTCTTTTCATTTTTCGGAACTAAACTTTCAATGAGACATTTATCTTGGTTTCATTGTATGTCTCAGCTTTCCAGATCTGAGAAATTAAAGACCTGATAAGTATGAATTGTACATTTAGTCATCAATGACAATACTTGACTAAATATAAGTTCATGAAATGTACAAAATAATTCAAAACTTAGAGGTAATTTCATAGTGGGGTTTGCAGGTAAAATGAAATAAGTTATTTCAAGAAGAAATTCTGAAAGTTCAATGTAGGTTTATGCAAAGACATTTGAAATGTTTGTTGAGTATAAAAGGTCAGAGTCTGTGCAGTTGGACTGATAGAGAAACTGAGCAATTTTACCACATGCTCAAAAGCAGCCTGTAGGAGGCCCTTAAACAACCAAGAAAAAAGGGGCTAGCTTCAGAAGCGAGGGTGTTAGCTGTTCAGAGTCAGTTTTACATTAAAAGAGACAGATAACTTCTGCTCCTATCATTATTGAAAGATGTGAAAAAATATTATAATGTGTCTTTGAAAATGTTTATATTGGATATATTCATTATCTTATAGATTTCAGTATTTCATATAATGTTTTATTTCTTGTAAAAATTCTTGGTATCTATTGTATTAATCTGAAATTTGATTCAATGAGCATTAACATATGCAAAGTTACAAGATGGTTTTGATGTGTTTTCTCAAGTAAATTTGTCACTTGAGAAATGCTCCTCTGAGATTACATGAAGAAATATTTCTAAGTCAGAGGCAATGAGAAACTAGTGCTCAAAACATGGATGTGTGTTCTTATGCCTCAGTCAACTCCATGGACATTTATGGAGCGTTTTTTTTCTTACAGGGAATCATGGCACCCCCTCCAAGCATTTCATCCTCTGCTAATGTTCATTATCTGACTTGAAGGTGGAGCTGTGTGTGTAATCCTCTGATGTGATTATCACTTCATTACTCCAGTGATGTGACTGGAAGCACTATCTTAATGCATAATGTGAAAGTGGCTGGATTGTATACTGTAATTTTTACAAAGTTCCATCTAAATGCAAATAGTTGGGCAGTGTTAATACAACTTTAGCACAGCACCAACTTTTAAAGAATATTTCGTTCCACTTGACAGTTCTCGAGGAATCGCATCATAGTCTTCACCTATTGTCATTACTCACATTATTGTCATCCAAAGTCCATAGTGTACAGTAGGGCTCATCTTTGGTTTTACACATTTTACTGATTAACATGGATGTGTGTCATGTATCTAACTAGTATCTGATTTTATCAGTGAAAAGAATGCATAACAACAGAGATGAAACCTTTATAATGTAAATCTGAATTTTGTAAATATTTTATCTTTTATCAAATATCTGCAATTTCAGTGAATGCCATTGTTAAATAATGAACTCATTCAACTATTCTTCAGGAGAAACCAATTTTCTTGTTATGAAAATATCTTTCCCTTCTTAGGGTGGAACTGAATAAGACCATATCAGAGCACATATCTAATATGTGTTTTACTAAAACAGCTGTGTGTTTACTAAGGTTCATTGGCTTAGGATGCAATATTTAGAGACAATGTGGAAAAATAATTTTGAAACTTTATTATATCTCTTTTAGCATATTTTTACAATTCCTTAAACAGCCTTTATCTTAGAGTAGATTTATGTTTTCAGCTAAACTGTGTAGAATATACTGAGATTTCTCTTACCCCCTTCATCCATCCACAAATGTACAGCTTCCTCCATTATGAAAATCTTCTTCAATTGTAGTACATTTCTTTATAACAAATGACCTATATTATCACATCACTGTTATCCAAAGTCCACATTGTATAGTAGGGTTCACCTTTGGTTTTATACATTTCAAGGATTAACATGGTTGTATATCATGTGTCTACCTTTGTAGTTTTCATAAATAGGGGTTTCATTTGCCTGAATTTTCCACATATTCTGTCCTCCTGTCTCCTTTCACAAACCCTTGGTAAACACTGCCTTTCTATGACTGCCATAGTTTTATAGAGCCAATTTTATATTTACATTTTTACTTAGAAATGTGCATCTAGACGTCTTTTATATCTTTTCATGGCTCGACACAACTTACTTATTTTTTTTAGTGTTAAATCTTATTGCTTATTCTGGATGCAATATGTTCTATTTATTTTTGTTTTATACAATTAAAATATAAGCATCATTGAAAAGAAATCAGAAAAATTCTCTTATTTGTTTCTCTGTCCTCAGGCCCTCTAAAGAACTGGTACTAAAATTTGTTTTCCTGATTGAAATGAAAATGAAAGGTGCTGTGAGGAGGTTAGCAGAAAGGGAGGGAAATCAAAGTGGCTTCTCCTGTAGATGTTCATTGCTTTGGGAGCTACAGAAGAGTAAAGAGCTGCACTGCAATTTAGCTAACACCTAGACTGCAAAGGGCATGCTACTGTAACACAATATATAAAAGACCCAAAGACTGATACTGGGGTTCAAGCTTCAAGCTGAAGAGAAGAAAAGCAAATCAGCTGGCCACTAGCTCTCATCCCTACCTCAGACTGAAAGGCAGTCCTGGCTCCACCAAACCTCAGACTTCTGCCTCTTCTCAATGTGACTGGAGAATCCTGAGACTTCAGTGTCTTCCTATACTCAATGTGGCTAGAGAATGAAATGCCAGCTCTGAGACCTGGCTCCTGTTTTATACAACTCCCTAATGTTGGGAATAAAGGTGTGTGATCCCAGGTGCTGGGATCAAAGGCATGAACTCTGTTACTCTTCACTCTTGTGTAGGCAATGGTGGCCTTGAACTAACAGAGATCCCTCTACCTCTTAATCCTGACTCCTGGGATTAAAGGTGTGTGCCACCACCACCTGACCTTTATAGCTTGTGGCTGACTTTGCTTCTGAATCCTTAGGCAAGCTTTAATAAATCATAAATAGTATATAACCACACTATATTTCTGCTTTGTGGATGACATAAAGACTTGAAGGCCTGAGAGGATATTTCATCTTTATCAAATTTTAGAATTCTTGGATACCATATAAATTCTGAGCACATATTAATAGCCCCAAATACTAATAAGGTTATGCTTATTTATACATTTATGTAAATATTGTTACAGAACTAGAAATCCAACAGCGATTTACTGAACCACTATAGTGTCTTGAAGGCAGTGCTGAAATAAGATATGCCTGGAGCAGTTCTTATCAGGAGTATAAAGTTTTTCAGACATGAGATATCAAGAGATTTGAGCAGCCTGTTGTAAGACTTAATTTGATTTAAAGCACGCTCACTTCCCTTCTTGTTCTAAGTTGATATCCCACTGAAGCAGAAGCAGAGCTGAAAGCAAAAACTATGTTACCTGGGATTTAATGACCAAGTTCTCTTTAGGAAATACCTTTGGTCAAAGATATAAAACATAGAAGAAGGGAGGGGGAAATGAAAGGGTCTGACTTGGGATGGGAATTTTCTCTAGTGGAGTTTGGCCATTGTTTGATAGTGTAGGCGGGAAGCATGGGGAATGGGCAACTCTGGAGTAGCACTTCCACAAAAAACAAGGTAGTTGTCTTGTCCTATTCTCAAATCATTAAATCATTACCTAGGCTCATGACCAGAGAGAATGTGGACAGGAAAAGGCTACCTGCCACAGGAGATTTAGGGAGAAATGGCTGTCAGTGGATTAAGGGATCTACTCTATATCCAGGGTAGCAGCATTAAAATAAGATTCTTTGGGCTAGTAATGTTCTTTGAAAATACTCAGACCAAAACAAATTTGCCAAAATGCTGTTAAAAGAGTAAAAATGATAGCAGCAGATTTGAACTTTGCCTCTTTTGACAAGAGCTGTATTTCCTGCAAGACAATAAAGTTATAAATGATTTAACTGGATAGAGATGGAATTTCTCTATTGATTTATATCAAAACTTATGACACCTCATACTTTATCACTAGTTGCTTCAGTTCTGATTACAACTCCTGTCTGGCCACTGCTCATTGTGTGCCTGAGGTTGGAATGCTTGGAAGTGACAGTTCAAAGATAAGAACTTGTCCTAAATCAAAAGCAGGATCAAGTTCAATCTCTCTGACAACAGGTTCTTGAAACACTCACTCAGAAGAGGAGGGGTTTTAGGATGTGAAGGTTTGTGGATGCTTCCTCTTAGGAAGGGATGCATGAAACTCCCTGTAAGTTCTTAAGTACATTGAAATTGCTTGTGCTATTCGGTGTCTCTAGGTAAATGCAGACACACACACACACACACACACACACACACACACACACACACACACACACACACACAAAATGTTCCTGGGGAAATAATTTCAATTTTAAGACTCTGGGCCCAGGATCAGCATAGGAAGACTTGGTGGACTTTGCTGAGCTCCCGTTGAGGGCCCTACCCTGCCTGGGGAGTAGTGGGTGGATGGGGTTGGGGGGATGGGCTGGGGGTGGGGGAGAAAGTTTGGGGGTGAGGGGAGGGAGAGGGAGAAGGGACTTGAAATAAGCTTGTTCCCTATCTAGAACTAATAAATAAATAAAATTAAAAAAAAAAAAAAAAAAAAAAAAAGATTTAAAATTCCTTTTAAAGGAATGTTCTAAGATTCACTGGCCATCCTATAATCAGTTAACAGCACCATAAATGTAATACCATTATGGAACATACATCACAAATGTCACAGTATATATGTATTACACAAAGAGTGGATACCAATTATATTTAAAATGATTTATGAATGTTACCATAATATTGATTGTCTAAACCTTATGGAAAATTCCAGCCATCATGATCTAACTCTATATCATTGGTTGTTATTTTGCCCCATCAAGCTGATTTTATTCCTTATAGCCATAAATAAGATTTGTCCAAACTTATAACCTGCTTGTGGTGATATCTTGTTTGTGCTCTAACAAATAAAGTTTGCCTGAAGATCAGAGAGTGGAATGTGCCACTAGTTAACCATAGAGGCCAGGCAGTGGTGGCACACCCCTTTAAACCATCACTTGGGAGGAGGAAACAGAAAGATCAGGAGTTCGAGGCCACACTGGGCTACATGAGATTAAACCAGTCAAACACAGAAACAGAGCTCACACCTTTGGTCACAGCACTTGGGATCTCACACCTTTAATACCAGCATGAGGAATGTGGAGACAGGAAGTGATACGGCTGGGTGGAGGGAGGAATATAAGGCAGGAGGAAACAGGAGCACAGCCATTTTCAGTCTGAGGATTTAGTAGAGGTAAGAACTTTAGTGGCTAGCTCTTTTACTTCTCTGATCTTTTAGCATTCAACCTGATATCTGACTCTGGGTTTTTATTAGTAAGACCAATTAGAGTTCATACTATACCCTCTCAAAGCACTTATAGTACACTCATGGTCCATGGCCTATATTATTTACAATTGTGTATGTGAATGCAGTGCCTGCAGAGATTAGGGGAGAATTTAGGAACTGGAGTTATATAGGTGACTGTATGCTGCCTGATGTGGGTGCTGGGAAATGAATGCAGGACCTCTGAAAGAGCAATTAGGGCCCATAACCACTGTGCCATCTCTCCAGCCCTTCTCTCTTTAGAGTAGTTTATTCTTTGATAATTTCATACATGTATACAACGCATTTTGATCACATCTACTCTTCCAGCTTCTACTGGAAACTGTTCCACAGCAGTGTGCACCCCACTCTGGCTCTTACAATCTTTCTGTCCCCCTCTGATGATGTTCCCTGCATTCTGGAGGATTAGATGTTATGTACTTAGGACTGAACACTAAGTAGACACTTGTAGACACTTGTTTATTGCACTTTCACCCTCTGTGAGTCAATGCCAAAAGAAGCTTCATTGGTAATGGTTGAGAGCTAGAAGGCAGATTCATATTCTGTCCTTTCGCAAAGTAGCACTAGTAGGTTCTTTCCTAGGGCTGATGGCCTCCCCAGGCAGGCACTACCTCCAGATTCACAGTACCAGACATGTGTTTGCTTCTGTGGAGTGGGTCTTAAATTGGACCAGAAAGTCATTATTGCTGCAGGGAACAAAACTGACCAAGACTTTTTCAGAGGTCCTTATAAAAGGACAAAAGAAACAGTCCTGTGTCCTTGTTCAGAATCAGACTTGGCAAGGCCTGTCTGATGCTGGAGCCAGTGCCTGTGGGAGTCAGGACTGTGGCTTCTGGGGACCCACTTCTTTCCCCTCTGGTCTGTTGTTTACAGTCCTTAGATTGCTGTGTCTGAATGTATCCCATGTTCTCTTTGACAACATTGTCTAACTTAGCTCTATGATGACCTTGGCTCTTAAAGTATATATGATGCTGTACTTCTTGCCTGGCACAAATGTCATCTGCTTATGCAAGACCTTCTGGTCACTGCTATTGATTTTCTCTTCTTTATTTCTCATTCCTAGTCTTACCACTTGATACCCTGCTGCTCATGAACCTTATTCCTGAGGGTTTAGGTTGGGTTACCCCCATAGCATTCAGGCTAGTGTTGTCCCAATCTTGCTACTATCTACTTTTCTGCTGAAAATGGCCTGTTACAACAGGCCATTCTTGATTGTTCTATTCTTATGTGTTTTTGTGGAAGATGTTGGGTTTTTTAATTTTAATACTTGTGTGTTTGTATGTACGTGTGGGTATTTATGTGTATATGTATGTGTTTGAGTTTGTGTGTGTGCATGTTCATCACAGCACACACGTGGAGGTTATGGGAGAAACTCAGTGTCAGTTGTTGTCTTCTGCCTTGTTTGAGACATGGTCTCTTGTTCACATATGGGAACACCAGTGCAAGTGAACTATGAGCTTTCTGAGAATCACTTATATCCATCTTCTGTCTCACTAAAGGTGCAATATAAATACAAATGCATGGTACCATGTCCAAATTTATGTGGGTCCTGGGGAGATACTCCAAGTCCTTCATACTTGTGTGACAAATGCTTTCTTTACCCACTGAGTCATCTACCTAGCCCTGAGATGCTGGATATTTTCATTTGCTCCTTTCATTAGTGGCATAGGAGAGTGGAGAGTCAAACTGATTTGATTATTTTCACTTAAGTCAAATACTGTTCTGGTCATGTCTTATAGATAAGAATAGAATAAATTCATTATGTATTTTAAAATAAAATATCTCTAATATGTAACTTATGCATAACCATTTTGTTTTCTCTTTCTACAAAAGAAAACAGCATGGATATTCTTTTTTTTCCTTTTTTTATTAGAAATAAAATTATTTTACACGTCAATCCCAGGTCCCTCTCCCTCCACTCAACCTCTGTCCCCGCAACTAACACCCTACCCATCCCATACCCTTTCTCCTTCCCAGGAAGGGCGAGCCCTTCCATGGGGGGGTCTTCAAAGTCTGTCATAGTCTTTAGGATAGGGCCTAGGCCAACCAGCAGGGATATTCTGTGGAAAATTCCTAGTATAAGATCGATACTTGGCTTCCTGTTTGTTATAATTCAAATCAAGATGACAAGAGTTAGGACTTTAGAAGACTGTTAAGTGTTCACAGGACCCTTTTTTTTTACTTTACTAGTATTTATGATCAAATATAGCTGATTTTTCTTTGCTCCATCTCTTAATAATAAAACCCCGAAAATTTCAAAACAAACAAGACAAAAATCAGTAAGACAGAAACAAAATATTCAAACAAAATATAACAAAAACTCCTTAAAAAACAAATAAAAGCATGGGGTTCTTTTGTGTTGGCAACTACTACTGGGCATGAGGTCATCCTCTTAGAGTGACTGATACACCCTGATACGCCCAGAAACACTGCACTGGGGAAATCTGATTTTACTTTTGTCAGTAGATATCAATTGCAAATAGCTTCTTTTTAGGAGTGGGACACCCTGTGCCCTCCCCCTGTTCAGTTCTGGTACCCTATCTGAACTTTGTGGTAGCTTTGTGTATATTGCCAGTTTCAGAAAATTAATATGTGCACCACTCCTGCCATGGCTGGAAGACGTTATTTCCTTGTAGTCATCTATTTTCTCTTCCAATCTTCCCATCTCCTCTTCCACATAAGTCTCTGAGCCTTGGGGAAAGAGTTTTGATGAAGAAATCCTATTAGAGACCAACTGCTCCAGAGTCACTTTCTGTGTATTGTCCAGTTGAAGGGTCTTGGCTAATTCCTATCTACTACAAGAAGAAGCTTCTCTAATTAAGGCTGAGTCATGCTTTGATTTATGGATATACCAATACTGCATCAGTAATAATTTCATTGCTATGTTCCTTTAGCAGAATAATAGTGGTAGGTTTTCCCTGAGATCCATGACCCATCTATTATCAGTAATTGGTCACAAATTGGGAGTGTCAGGTATGTATCGGTTCTATTTCATCTGTATCATGTTATCATTTGGCTTCACTAAAAATTTGTACATTTTTATAGTTCAGTTTAATTTCTGTTAGCATAAATTATTTATTTTTTTTGTAAAATTTTGACATAACATTTGTACTTTTCCAGCAAATTGACTATTTTTCTTTGCTAAGTTTCTCTGTAATTGTCCTTGTGAGCATCCGGTAATTGCTTTGTTTCTAGGAATTTTCTTGAAAACGGTTTGATAAATGAGACTTGCAGTCGGTTAGTACATTCTCAATCACCCCCTGAAGACAAACCATGTACATTAAGACAAGGGGTCAGTTGTCTGGAGTAGCTATTCAGATGCAAATCAGCTCACCAGGCTTCTGAGAAATGTGCTCTGTCACAGGATATGGTTTTGAAGTATAGTGCACAAGTTCATCAACTCTCTTCTGCTCTCTCCCTTCTTGTTCCCAAGTTGTCCCTTTTGGATGAGAAACATAATGCATCAGTCTTTAAAAATAAAACAACCGAGGATAGACCACATATAAGGGAGGAAACACTGATCCTTCTTCACCTGCAGAGTTTGTTATCAAAAGGCAACACAGACAAAACTATTCTCCCTCTTGATTCAAATATGTGCAGTTTCAATCATTCAACAAAAATGCAATGTTGTGCAGAAAAGACTGGCCTCCCATGTTAACCAACTTTGCAGCGAAAGCACATAAAATGTGCATTCCCTAAATTTCTCAGTGTTATAACTGCAGAAAGTAATAAATTACTTTTCTGAAGACTCTTAATTCTTCAGCATTCCTCAGGTACTCATAATGTTCCTAGTTTAAAACATTTCAGCAACTTGTACCATCTTTTCTCACATCACCCAAGGCTGGTGGTGTCACGTGACATGGACCACTCCTTTGTTTGATGTCTTACCTTCTGTAGATGGTAGTATATGCTTCCTATGGTTAATGTCAGCATGATACGACAAGAGAAGATGGAGTTTTTCTCACTGGTTTACTGATGCTCACAAATTGTTTCTTGTTCGTACTATCACCAACGACACATTGTTCCCTGAATCCTGTGCTCTATGGGATTGATTATTTATGTTTAAATGTTGTAGAGTTATCACAAATGGAGATCATGGGACCAAGAACTAGGAAAACCAAGTAACTGAACTGTGCCACCTTAACAAAGAGATTAGGAGTGAGGTACAGTGTGCGAAACGTTAGATTAATTGGTTTTCAGATCCCTTATCACAGCTGGGACAGGTTGAATCTGGCAGTGATGATGTTGTATCCCCGTAGACTCTAAGGTACATTTTTGTCCTTGCATGTGTTGGGGGCTGCATATGTAAGTACAGCACAGAAGTATGCTTCTTGGGATCTGTGAAGCCCAAATTCTTGTTTGTAGAACCATTTGCTCCTCCCCTTGCTCTAGCTCTGTTGGAACACTGTAGGACAACATACAGTGCACACTGAGACCCTTGGTTGACATTCAGTCCTCTCTCCTTTCAGGGATTTCTCTCCTTTTGAAAATGTTTTATTTCTTGGCTTCCTTCTTTGCTTCTTAGGACTTTGTGCCACTGACATGGTCAAAAAGACTCCTTTGACTTTAGAAATCACAAAATAAATGGCAGAACCAAAAGCCTTAGGGAGAAACCTTTCCCACTGGGTTTTATTTTATACTTCTGATCACATTTTTAATGCTAAATCAGTAGGAACAGGCTCAGAGTGTGAACCTGGGGAAAATGCAAGTGGTTGCTAACGTATATTGTGTGCTTATTACCTGCTATGAATTTCCAATCTTTTCCCATTTAGTAAAATATTAAATCTTAAGGAATTTAGCTTTTTCTCTTTATGTGCCCTAGGGGTAGGGAAGTTATTGAATATCTGATCTACTTACTTCTTGGTAGGAGCAATGGTAAGAAGCCAGGACTCAATGACTTCTATTGTTGAGAACATTCTGCCAGCTCACTTCCTCCCCTTAATCAACTAATTTAGCATCAACTAGAAAGGTGTGGTAGTTTGAAAGAAAATTTCCCCCAATGGAATGTGTGGCCTTGTTGGAGTAGATAAGGCTTTGTTGAAGGAAGTGTGTCACTATAGGGTGGGCTTTGAGGTCTTTTATGCTCACTGAGACAGACTACTTCCTCTTGTCTGTGGGTCAAGATGTAAGAACCCTCAGCTCTTTAGCACCATGTCTGCCTGCACACATACGTGTCTCACCAAGATGATAATGTTCTGAACCTTTGAACTTCAAACCATCACAATGAAATGTTTTACTATATTAGAGCTGTTGTGGTCATGGTGTCTCTACACAGCAATAGAAATCCTAACTAAGACAGGAGGTCAGGCACAAGCTAAAGATTCAAAATCCTGGCCAATAATCTCTATTTTAGACATGTCCCTACAGGAAGACTTCCAACTATGTTAATAGGTATCTCCAAGGACATTCTTCCTTCTTATTTGATTTAATGTTGCTTTTTCATACACTACTATGAAATAAAGCTCTTAATTTGATAGCAATTTTTAGTTTCTAGTGCAAAAATTGGTAAAAAAGACATTTTAATGCAAGTGCTGTTAACTGAGAAGATCCTTCTTTGTTTATTTAGCAGTATTGGAATTATAGAAAAATAACAATTTGTTTTCAAAGATTTCCTGAGTGAATGTACCAGTGGAGATCATTTAATGACCACCAGTCTCAAAAGTTCACCATTCATCTCTCAAAAATTTCTTCTAAAATACTAAGATATATAGTAGATACTTCAAGTAATTATACTTTTCTCAAGCATTTTTCTTACATATCTCCTTGGATTTAAGAAGCAGGCTGGGCATGGAAGGTTTCAAATATGTTTACTAACAAGTTTTAGTATCAGAAAAATAAACTTTATGTGTCATTAAATCACCTGGATTATTAGCAGGCACCTGCTTCAGCCATCAGTTCTGGAATAACTGTACATATTCCCTTGTTACCTATATTTCTAAATGGCTGGAAAGATTCAGCTTTTCCTTTTTCAAAATGAGCTTTGTAACCAGAAAAATGGGCCTGGTTTTTACTCCAAACATACACTTTCTGAGTGAAATGTCAAATACTGGAAATATATTTTTGCTCAGAATTATTTTTGTTTCTGGGTTATATGCAATGGAAACTCTATTGGCATCAGCTAATGATAAGCTTTTCTTGTTGCTTGGAGTATAGTCTAGTCTCGGTCTCTGTGCCCCCATCCTTCTTTGCTTGCCTACATTTAGAGAAACAGCTACATTAATCATTGGATATAGCAAGGAAAAAATGTGGCTTTGCCCTTTAGAAATGGCATCATTCCAAGCCTATGGAAATTTAAAGTGATTTAATGCAAACATATGGGTTTTCTAATTTCAGGAAGTATTTATTTGGCTTCTTTCCTGGAGATGCTAAGCCATGAAGGTACAGCAAGGTCAAGAAGAGGGTAATGGGCAATTATAAGTGTGTTCATAGCAACACAATTCATTATAGTCCTATGCTGGAAATGACCCAAATGTCCAGCAAAATGGATGCATTTTATGCATTCATACAATGGACTATAATTCAGGGACAGAAATGAAAAAAAATGGCTGAAGCTAAAAAATACATTGGATAAAAGATCCATATACAAGGAAATGTTTGTAGTGTGGTGTAGAAAGTAGGCGAAGTTTGAGACAGTGGTACCCATTAGCTGCTTCTAAAGATGTTGGTGGCTTTTGGCAGTGGATGATAGATACTGTGTTAGGGGCTTGTTTTGTTCATATATTCACATTCTGAAAACCCGGAAAGCTTATGCAGCTTCTTTCCTTTGTTACACTTCAGAGAAAATTCTTATTACAAATAAGAGAAAAAAGGCTGATCCACAATTTTCTAAGTTATGGCTAGATAAGAGATGCACATTTCGATGTTCTGCTGTATAGTGGGATGACTACAGATTGTTCTCATGTACTGCATGTTTCACAAAAGCGGCAAGAAAGGGCTTTGATGTTTTCCCAGAAAGGAATCACAAATGTTTGAAGAGATAGATGGGTTACCCTTCTTTAAACATCACACACTGGATATATGCAATGAACCGTCATCTAGTCCCCCAATACGCCCAGTTAGTATTAACTCTGTAAATATAAATAAACAAAGCTTTACACTTTTGTATAGATAATAACAAAAGGAGACAGGGTAGGAAGTAGAGAAGGAAAAACAGGACAAGGAAAGAGGGAGGGAAGAAGAAAAATAATGGTGATGAAAGCTGATGTTCCATTTAAGTACCTCCCTCCCTCCCTCCCCTCCCTCCTCCCTCCCCTTCCCCATCCCTCCTTCCCCATCCCCCCTCTATCTCACTCTGCTTGTGTACACAATTGTGTGTATGTGTATTGAAGACAGATCAGCCTAGAACATCGTACATGTTAGGCATGCTACCTCTGAATCAAAATCCTAGTCCAGTATTACTGTTTTAACTTCCTTTTCCAATTGAGGTATCACATGACTGATTTTTTGTCAACTTCTTAGGAGAAAAGTCAGATTGAGCCTACATGGGTTAAACCAGTAAGGAATAATAACTGAAGGTCCATCTATGGTTGAAATAAACTACTAGGTTAGCAATGCTGCTGGGCTAATCAGCATACATTTTATGGATAATCCAGCTTTTTTATCACTCAGTAAATTGCTTTACCCAAGTATAATGGTACATGTAATCTTTGATAGCTTGTATGTAGAAAGGACAGAGACTAACTGCAGGAATACATTGAATTTTCTTCTCTTTTAACCTAACTTTATCTTTCTGCTTCATGATCCCCTGTGGGATACCATATTATACTCAGCTGACATCTTTCTGGGGGCTCTCCTGGCTATTCCAATTTCCCAGATAGTCCTTATTTTTTATGACACTGACAATTTTGAGAAATACCGATCAGGTACTTTGTAGGATGCTCAATACTTAGTGTATCTTTTTTCTCAGGCTAAGACTGGGGATTTGCTTATTGGAAGGAAAACTCAGAAGTGTGTGTGTGAGAGTGTGTGTGTGTGTGTGTGTGTTGGGGGTGGGGGGTCATTGTCAGTCATCCTATGAAAACGTGGTGCATGCTGTTCATGTGACTTATGCCTGTCAAAGTTTACCCTAAAAACTGGGTAAAGCAGTGTTTCTCAAGTTTCTCCAGTCCAAAGTTAATCATTTTACATGCTCTTTGATTTTAATAGAGAGTGAACTGCTAATTAAATGGCCCTATAGAATATAGCACTTTAATGAATAAAATACAAAGCTGTCTTGCTTTTTAGACATGAAAAACAAAAGCAATGGTGTGTTCACTCATACAAAACCTGGCCATAAACTTTCCAAAGTTCAGCCAAAAGTTTTGAATAAAGCCTTACAAGTCACAACAGCAGACAATGAAGCTTTTTATTATTTTCATGGTATTGTTTCATCTTTTAAACATTGTTTCCAATTCATCTTAATTAAACAATGTTTCTAATTTATCTTTTAGAGTTTAACACTGAATTCTTGATCATTAATATTTTAATTTATTTCAAATAAAATTCCCATTGCATTTAAAATCTACAAGAC
This sequence comes from Cricetulus griseus, assembly GCF_003668045.3. NCBI lineage: Eukaryota > Metazoa > Chordata > Mammalia > Rodentia > Cricetidae > Cricetulus > Cricetulus griseus. The sequence continues at coordinate 45,616,411 of NW_023276807.1, forward strand.
ATAGCCACATAATAAAATATGTAAAAATATGTTTGTTCTTAAAAGTTTACAAATAATCTCTTAAGGAAAGTTAACTGATAAATTGATATAAATGTTCAAAGTAACACTAAATACTAAAAGGCTAACATAATCCATAGCATTTTAAGTTGATTAGCAAATAACATACTACACTCATATTGCTTTTGTAACAAGGATTATAGTTAGGTTGACATGGCAGGGACTGATTCTCTAATTTTTATCAATAGAATAAAGATCAATGTATTGCTTGGCAACAGTCTTACTTGCACAAGCAAAGTGGCCAGAGTTATGCATTCCCTACTTGCAGTTACCCAATTATAAAACTTCCAGTTGAAAAGTGTTGTCTAGATGAGCCCTTGTCAAAGTTTTGATTGTTGCTCACTTCAGCCAAGCGGACTGAGTCGGTGGCCAGCGATGCCTCGGGCTTCTTAATAGCTGAAGTGGGAAGAAAGAACATTGAAAGAAACATTTAGAAATAAGGACACTGTGCTATAAGTAGAAAAGAATGAATTTGGAAGAGGAAGGCAAATACATGTATCTCATAGCAGAAAGGATGATCCAAGATTGAAATAAAGACACAGACACAAGTTCTGTTTGCTTTTTCTTTCCAAGGAAAACTGTAAAATGAGTAATTTCTGTGATCCCTGTTCACTTAGGGCCTTATAGAGGAACTAAAGAAAAAATTAAAAGGCAGAAATCAAGGTACTTGAAATAATCTAGATTTAGGATTTTACATGAATGTTTTACCTGTAACTCTAGTGCAATGAGCATGTCATTCAATTCATCTGTTTACCATATGTTCATTTCTTGAAAATTAGTTGGAAGCCTGATAAAATTCCTCAATAAGTGGTTCTTGCAGTCTGCTCACCATGCATAGACATTCATATATTCTATCCCATTTAATCACTGTGGTTTTCTATACATGAGCAAACAGGCTGACCAAACCTGAGGAATTCACATAAGTTCACTTGAAATGGATGTGACTGCATTTAGGAAATAAATGAGATGTTGATTATTATACTCAAAGGCAGAGTAGAGATCTGATTACAATTCCAATAGTATAACTGATGGAGCAATGTGTTCTTTGTTGATTTCCTCCCTCCAAATATGTATTGAAGTCGAACCTCAATTCCTATGAATAAGGGACTATGATATTCATTGGAAAAACAATCTTAGTGGCTACACCTAAGTTAATATGAGTCATACCAGATCAAAGTGGATCATAAGTCCAGTAGCAAGGCCATGTGGAGACAGAAGCACATATCAGGAGTGTGCCACGTGAAGACCGTAGGAGAACAATGCCCCTGCAAGACAAGAGGCCCCAAAGATTTCAAAACCTCTAAACTAGGAGAGAGGGATTTTCCTGGTGCCTAGAAATAAAACTGGCAATGCTCATGCCTTGTTTCTGGGCTTTAGCCTTGTAAATTCTGAGACATGACATTCCCATTGTTTAAAACTACGTAGTTGTGGTACACATAGTCGTGAGATACCTAGGAAATTAATACAGATGCCCGTTATCATTTAAATTTTTAAGTTTACTATTATAGATGAGACTAGAAATGGCTATGTTATCTGTGGAGAGACAGCAGGCTCCCAGGCTATCTGTTCCGTTTTTTACAGTGTATCATGTTGATGTTGGACTTCCAGGAATGTTTGTTAGTTTCTGGTGGTAAGCATGCTTACAGGGTCTGAAGAGTTAAGGAAAGGAAATAGTTTCTAAGGCTGTAGACTAAGGAGGGACAGACCACAGTTACTCTGTTTTAGGTGAACTATGAGTAGCTTGACTGACCATAATTTTGCCCTGGTCTCCCAATAGTTTCTAATGAGAAGTGCAGTGGTTTTGAAAATGAGTGGAGTTAATTTGCTGAATTTGCTGCCTCCGTGTTCTGTTTTGATAGAGCAGTAAGGAGACAATGCATTTGTCACTTCTAACCTGAGCCATCAGGAAAAATGAATTGATTCTCACATGCCTTGTCAGCACCAAGGGAGTAAAAGAGTGGCTTCTATTTCCATCAGGTAGCACTAAAGTCTTAGCCCAAAATTGATATGACAGAGAATATTGTTTTCAGATGAAGGAACTAGGAAAACGGTCCATTTAAAACCAGGTAGCAGTATCACCAGAAACAGCACTTTAAAATATAATCAAATTGGACACATTGTCCAATTATCTACTCAGCCACGCCAAAGTTCATTTTGATCCTCAGAAAAAAGGCGATAATTTTAACTTTTTAGAGTGTGTGTTCTCCAGTTAAATCACACCAGAAATACTGAATAATTTTTAAAAATTCTTAAATGATAGAAGTAAATGGTTGGATCTATCTGAGATTCTGATTCAATAACAGCCCAGCAGTGTTGGTTGAAGCCTAGAAAAATGTGATTTTAAAAGCTGTACATGTGATGTTTATATCAGTGTGATTGTGGATTACTCCCATGAGCCTGATATTGTGGTTTTGAGAAACCAGGAAGCATCTTGTGGTGGAGCTGGGTGACTTCATGGATATTTCTCTGAACACTGCCCCTCTCCCCTGCACCTCTTAATTCTGAAAAGTTGTGCTATGAATAGAAAATGTACTTTACAGCAATAAACTGATAACTGAAAGGGCATGCTTTGCCTTGAGCATCTTCACAGATCTGAATGTGAAACTTGATGGTGGAGAAAATGAATCAAAGGACAAGATACAAGATACAAGATACACACTCACCCACAAGTATGCATACACACAAGTGTGCACACACACATGCACACACATACACAATTCACACACACAAGTATGCACACACACACACACACACACACACACACACACACACACACACACACACACACATCTTGATGTATATAACATAAAAGTGCTTATTACTCAAGGCGATGAAATGTTTTATTATTGTATTTTCCACTGACCACCCATGTCAATTCTGAATCTGATGTTCCCTCTGTCCTCCGTGTTATTGGATTCTGCAAAGTTATCAAATGTACTACAGCAGATCCGCTGAGAGTAAAAACTCAGAACTCTTCTGATGATATCAACATATAAGCAATTTGTTTTCTTTTGCTGTAATAAAGGAGGATGTAGCTTTCTTTTATTACTGAAAGCAGCTCAGGAAACTTATGGCTGATTCTATCACTGCTCTTGGTGTGATGTGATAGTGTTATGTCTGGTTAAATTTGCGGAGACCGGAGCCAAGTTGCCATGTTTGAGTTCCCACTTTTCCTCTCATGGCTGAACAGGCTAGGGAAGTATGTAACTTCCCTCTGCCACAGACCCCTCACCCATAAGCTGAAATGAATAATACATGTCAGGGGATGATGGGAACACAATAGTTTATTGAGAGCTAATCATTGAGAACAAACAGTCAAAAAAATCAGTAAATGTTAAGCATCACTATTCTGTGATGACTACAAGTACGTATTTCATGTTTACTAAACAACACACTTTTGATTGGCTTTTTGCTAGACCCATTATGCTTAGAACACACACACACACACACACACACACACACACACACACACACACACACACACACACCTCAGTGTATGTATATATAGCGTGTTAGTTGGGAGCTTAATAAAATGTTTTTGTAACCCTTTTCTCTCCCATATCTAATTCTTTTCATTCATTCACTTTCTCCCTTACTTTACTTGAGACTTTTGCTACTTAGCTGTAGCCACCCCAGGAAGGAGTTGCCTTTGTCAGCAACACTGTTGATTTTACTTTGCTTTTTTAAAATTTCTTTTCATGGTGAAGATGATTGTAGACATGAAGGGACTCCAAGGGAAAAATGCATGGACCCCAGGAATGGGAAGGGGCAGGAACTCCTGAGCTAATTGGGAGCATGAGGGTAGGGGACAGGGAGCTGCCACAATGAGAGGAGAAGAGGAGAGGAGAGGAGGAAATAGAGGAGCAGAAATATTGAGTTGGGGGAAGAATAGAGGAGAGCAGGATGAGAGATACCATATTAGATGGAGCCATTATAGGTCCGAGGAAAGATCTGGCACTAGGGAGATTTCCAGAGACTTTCAAGGATGACACGAACTGACAATCCAGGCAATGGTGGAGAGGATAACCTAAATGCCCTTCTCCTAAAATGAGATTGATGACTATTTTTTGTGTCATCCTAGAGCCCTCATCCAGTGGCTGATAGAAGCACAGATATACACTGAACTGAGCTCTGGAACTTAGTTGCAGAGAGGGAGGAATGAAGATCGTAGGGGTCAGTACCAGTCTGGTGAAACCCACAGAAACAGCTGGCCTGAACAAGGGGAGCACATTGACCCCAGTCTGGTGTCTGGGAGGCCAGTACAGGACTGATACAGACCCCTGAACATGGATGTCAATGAGGAGGCCTCTGCACTCTAGGGGGCCCCTGGTAGTGGATTAGTATTTTTCCCTGGTGTAAGAAGATACTTTGAGAGTCCATCCCACGTGAAGGGATGCATTCTTGGCCTGGACACATGGGGAAGGGCCTAGGCCTGGCCCAGGAAGATGTGGTGGACTTTGGGGAGCCCCCGTTGAGGGCCCTACCCTGCCTGGGGAGTGGAGGGTGGAAGGGGTGGGGAGTAGGTCAGGGGTGGGGGTGGTGGAGTGAGGGTAAGGGAGGGAGAGGGAGAATGGATTGATATGTAAAAAAAGCTTGTTCCTAATTTGAACTAATAAAATAATAAATAAATAAATAAATAAATAAATAAATAAATAAAATTTCTTTTCATGGGATGATCCAAGAGTGTGAGCTGAAGTCTTGGCATCATCTATGAGACACTTCTGGCTGCCTAGGGAGGACCTGCCTTCAGCCATGCTGGACTCAGGCCGCTGTACTAGGAATCCACAAAGTGGTGATTCCTCACAATTCTTGGCTTCATAACAATCCCAGCAGTGTAAGGTAGTAGTACAGGGCTTCACTTATTGTATTTATTTCTTTATTTTAAAACATATTGACCATTGTGGAGTGTTAGAATTGTTGTTAGAGTTTAAGAGTTAGAGTTTAAGCAGGCTTTGCCTGCTTCTGTCTTTGATAAGAATTTATTTCTGCATGTAACTTTTCAAAATGACGAGATCAGTCTTTGGATACAGAGTCAACTTGAATTTTACCCCAAGTACCCAATGTCAACCACAGATTCCCCAGGGACATACACTTTTTGGATTGACTTACGATTTTTCTTGCATTATACACCTATTATTATTTAGTAAAAATAACTAATGCATCATCAAGGACAGTAAGTTTCTAGGGCCCCAATGTATGTTTGGCACCACAGATATTTTACTAAAAATCTATAAATGATGAGTTGTTTCCTGCACTTTCAGGGTGATGGTAAACTATCATTTATAAATTAGGTACAGCAGAAGACTAACAATAACTAACAGAAAAACTTAATGGCTGTAAAATACATAACACAAGCTGTATGCATGTGATTACTCCCTAGCTCCCTCTCTTACTGTTTTCATATGCAGGACAATTTGTTTCTAGAGTGTAGCAGAGGAACATTTTATTCTCCAGACCTTTTAAAAGTCAGCAATGTAACGTGTATAAAAAGCCAAATAATAGCTTTCTATCATTTTACTCATTGTTAAATCTAACGTTACCAGTGCTGGGGAAAAGGCTTGCTTTTCTGTCCACTACAACAATACATTAATGCAGCCTGCATGGTCTGTTGGACAGGCAACAGCAACTTAATAGTGCATTATGTCTCCTTAAAAGTAAGATGACAATCTTTTGAAAACTACAAATAATCCAAAGAGAAAGAGTGTATTGCCATTCAAAAATATGTGCTGTACCATTAGCACAAACTTCCTCGTAGGGCAGAGGACTGGCAACACCTGGGATGGGGTTTGCTTGCATGCACTCATTGTCTCTGGTAGTTTTTCTAGCTTCTAGAAACCCATGTAAGTGTACCGTTTACAACCTTCCTGATGAGACGGTAACACATACATGCTACCCACTTTCAGGAATGGATTTGACAAAATGGCTTTCATTATTTTCAAGAGAATACATTTTGATTCAGGAAACCGTGCTCAGAACAGAGCTGCCATTGCTTCTCCCTTCAGATTAAACACAGACTCCTGTGGTTCCACTCTTTGCTCTTCCCCAGCAGACAGATGCACAGTACAGCACATCCATTCCAGCACTCCTTGCTAAGGTCTTTGTGTAACTAAAAAACTATTTCAGCAGTGCTGGAAATTCAAATGGCTGCTCTATAAACATAGGGCATTATCTAAAATTGTCACCACTAGTGCTATACAAATGGTACCCGCACAGCATTAAACCTGTTCTCGCTCACTGTTCATGGGGTTGTAATGGCATTCTGAAACTCTATGTAAGGAATGATTATTAGAGGATAAAATCAGTATCACTACACTTTAACCCATCTTTAAAAGGAGGCTGCTAAGGAATAGGGAAAGAGTTATGAATTTAAGCTATAGAGATTTTCGGCTTGGCAATAAACTATTATTACTCCAGAAAACAACCACATTAGTATCCAACTAGTTAATGACTAAAGAAAGGTGCATTTTGTTAACTACACTGATGACTCATTATTGGACTCTGCTTAAGGAATGTTTCTTGGATTTTGCTTATATTCGTGGGTATGAAAGTCTATATGATACATGTTTTTTAAGTATAACATGAACTTAATGCATCACACTTTAATTTCAGGATGCATTTTTCCTACTTCCTCTGCAAGATATTTTTTCTGTGCTACTTTATCATAAAAATTAGAGTTGGTAAACAGAATAATTTATAGGTATGTGTGAATGTGTGCACATTTGAAAGAATTTGTAAAATTCACAATTTCTTAATTATATTGAAAATGTTACTTTTGTGGAAAGCCGGTGATCTGATGCCTCAGAATTCTTATGCCATCTTAGACTTTCTGCAAGGATAAGAGTCTCCATAGTTGACTGGGGTAAAAATGTGATAATGCTGGCAACACAAAGTATTGCATTTATATTTGGTCCACAACATCATTCTACAGAAGAAAGAACAGGCCTGTATGTGCATTTAGGTATGTTGTGCTATTTAACCTACACTGGATGAATTTAATTTACTCATTCACTAATTTGGATACCTCTTCACATCATGGTCTTCTGTGAACTTCAGTTTTATTCCACTTGTTTAATTCTCTTTATGAATTGTACTTAAATTTGTATTTCCCCTTTCTGCAATCCAACAATGAAAATTGGACTTTTGCTTAGAGTTTTATGTAGTTACTCTGTGGTTATTTGAATGAGAATGACCCTTATAGGCTCTTATGTTTGGATACTTGGAGCCCAGTTGGTGGAACTATTTGAGAAGGATTAGGTGGTTGGATTTGTTGGAGTAGATGTGGCCCTGTGGGCCTCTAGGTTTCAAAAGACTTATTGCCATTCACCCTATTTCATACTTACAGTTTGAGATCTCAGTTGTATCTGCCACCAAGTCATCATTCTGTCATCATTGACCATAGTTGAATGTTTTTCTCTGTCTCACCAGTTATCACTCAACAAGTTTTTCTAGCACCTGCCAGGTCCCATAGCTGCTTATGAAATAATCACACCAAAGCTAATATTAAATTATAATTGTTGGGCCGGAGGGATAGCTCAGCTGTTGAAGGCTAGGCTCACAACCAAAAATATAAATGATGATTATTTGGCCAATGGCTCAGGCTTCTTACTGCCTAGATGCACCTAGAAATGAACCCATTTCTAATATTTTATATTTTACCATGAGGGTGGTCGCTTGTGACCTCATGTCTTGCTTCCCTGGTGCTATGTTACATCTCCCTGACTCTGTCTTCCTTCTCTCTGAATGTTTGTTTGGATTTTCTGGCTAGCTATACTTTTCCTGGCCACTAGCTGAGACAGCTTTATCCATCAATCAATAAAAGCAATGCATAATCAGAGCCTATTTAAGGAATCCCTTATCAATGGACTCTAATCCTCTGCAACTGAAGCCCCAGCTAAACATTCCCTTCTATGTTGCCTCGGTCGTGACATTTTATCATGATAGGAAAATAACTAATTGCACTCTCCATATTATTTTCCTGTTGCTGTGTAACAAGTTACTATAAATGCTGTGCCTTAAAATAACACACATTTATTATTTTGAAATGTCTCTAAGTCAAAAATGTACTTCGGGGTCTCACAAGATTGAAATTAAAGTGTTCATTGGGATGAGATTTTATTTTGAGGCTTTACTGGGGAAATCTTGTTTGATAATCACTCATGGTATCAGAATTTACTCACTGCAGCTTCATGACTATGCTCTTTATCATGTTAGGAGTCAATAATACTAAAGCTAATTTGGGGTCATTGCTATGTAGCTCTCACCAATCCTTTATACAACATAACTATCTATCTTCATGGTCAACAAGAACATATTTCACATTATGATTCTCTGCAGAGGTGGTTTGGATTCCCTTTCAAAGGTCTCTCACAAAAAGATGCGCTTTTTGTAAGTCTAAAGTTCCAGAGGTCAGTCTTTGGTACTCTGTTCCCCTCTTTATTCACTTCCTAGGAAACCATACAATTTTTTTGACCCAAATACCCACTCTTCATTTCCTCCTTTATGTCAGATTTGTATGTTCAACTGAATATGTATTCATGTCTTCCCAATTAAAGTCTTTTTTTTTTTGAGGTCTAGAATGATTCCTCCATCCCCCCTCCCCAGCCCAATCCTTTAGTTAAGAATCCTGAATCAGGCTACTCTGGCCAGAGAAGAAGGTAGTCTAACTGCAGATTTTCACCTATTCATGCTCTCCTCTGAATCCAATTTCACACTTTCATTGCAACCCCCACCACACTCTGTAGTAGAACACTTGCTGCACTCTTGACTTCATCTATGACTACCATTTCCAATGAATCACATAGACATTTTTCTCTAACCTTACCCAGAACTGATCACAACACACAGCCACCACACTCTCCTAAGAACCGAGAGGACCACAGAAGCCAAGAAACAAAACACATACCCAACAAAGCAAACAAGATGTCAGCACCTAAAATTACAATCTTCCCAATCCCAAATACCTAGATGCAATGTCAACAACAGAAACAACAGAAAACTCAGAAAAACATGCGAACAACTCACTGGTTAATGAAAATGAATCAAGAGAGAAATTACCAAAGAAATTAAAGACTTTCTAGAATTGAGTGGAAATAGATACATAACATATTCAAACTTATGGGATACAATGAGATGGTTCTAGGAGGCAAATTCATAGCATTAAGTAAGTGCTTACAAAAATTTCCAAAGATTGGTAATCCTTTACTCTATGTCAAAAATCTGAGTATGAGTGAGTATATACCATGTTTGTCTTTTGTGATTGGGTTACCTCGCTCAGGAGGGTTTCTTCTAGTTCCATCCATTT